>NC_058131.1:191456626-191529965 GCF_016433145.1 Gracilinanus agilis | reverse complement strand
GAATAATTCATAGGGAGAGGACAGGATACTAAATGGTCTAAGATGACATAGGGGGTGGGAAAGAGAGGGGGGAATAGTAGGGGACACCAAGAAAAATCTGAGTAAATAAGAAAAATAGGATATTCTATTACACACAAAGAGGGCATGGGAAGGGGAGGGGATAAATACTATTATAAGAAGGAGAGGAAGAGAGCATTAAGAGGTAATAATCAAACCTTACTCTCAGTGAAATTAATCTGGAGAGGGAAGAGTAGCTTTATTATCCATTGGGATAAAAACTCTACTTAACCCTACTGAGAAAGTCAGAAGGGATAAACCAAAGGGAGCAGGGGAGTGGGGAGGTCAAAAAAGAGAGGGGAGAAGAAGGGGGAGGGAATTCATTAGGCATTTAAAAATAAAAAGAGGGGAATAACAAGGGAGGGGGTAGAAAGGGAAGTTAATCAAGGAAGGGGATAAGGGATAGCAGCTCAAAGCAAACCACTGGTATAAAAGGAAATAGTGGAAGAAGAAGGAGTGGGACTAGGGGAGGATACAAAAATGTCAGTAAATGCACAACTGATAATTGTAACTCTGAATGTGAATGGGATGAACTTGTTTGTAAAACGGAAGCAAATAACAGAGTGGATAAGAAACCAAAATCCTACCATATGTTGTCTACAAGAAACACGTATGAGGAGGGTAGACATACACAAGTTTAAGGTAAAGGGCTTGAGCAAAATATTTTGGGCGTCAAATGAGAAAAAGAAGGCAGGAGTGGCTATTATGATCTCTGACAAAGCCAAAGTAAAATAGATATGATTAAAAAAGAGAGAGAAGGTCATTACATCCTGATTAAAGGCAGTATAAACAATGAAGAAATAATACTGCTCAATAAATATGCACCAAGTGGTATAGCATCCAAAATCATAAAGGAGAAAATGGCAGAGCTCAAGAAGGAAATAGATAGTAAAACCATATTAGTGGGAGATCTAAATATTCCTCTTTCAGATTTAGATAAATCAAACCAAAAAAAATAAACAAGAAAGAGGTAAGAGAGGTGAATGAAGTCCTAGAACAATTAGATTTAATTGATATGTGGAGAAAAATAAATAGGGACAAAAAGGAATACACCTTCTTTTCAGCTGCACATGGTACATTCACAAAGATTGACCATGAAATAGGGCATAGAATCATTGAAAACAAATGCAAAAGATCAGATATAATAAATGTAACTTTCTCAGATCATAATGCAATAAAAATAATAATTAGTAAGGGCACCTGGACAAGTAAATCAAAAACCAATTGGAAATTAAACAATATGATTCAGCAAAACCAATTAGTCAAAGAGAAATTATAGAAACAATCAACAATTTCATTGAAGAGAATGACAATGATGAGACATCCTACCAAACTCTGTGGGATGCAGCCTATAAATAAAATAAATAAATAAAAATATAAATTGCCTAGATTAACAGCAGAAGAAATAGAATACCTAAATATCTCCATATCAGTAAAACAAAATGAACAAGCCATCAAAGAACTCCCTAAGAAAAAATCACCAGGATCTGATGGATTCACAAGTGAATTCTATTAGACATTCAAAGAGCAACTAATCCCAATACTATACAAATTATTTGATATGATAAGCAAAGAAGGAGTCCTACCAAATTCCTTTCGTGACACAAATATGTTACTGATTCCAAAGCCATGTAGACCAAAAACAGAGAAAGAAAACTATAGACCAATCTCCCTAATGAACATAGATGCAAAAATCTTAAATAGAATATTAGCAAAGAGACTCCAGCAAGTAATTAAGAAGATCATCCACCATGATCAGGTGGGATTTATACCAGGAATGCAAGGATGGTTCAACATTAAGAAAACCATCCACATAATTGACCATATCAACAGGCTAACCAACAAAAATTACATGATTATCTCAATAGATACTGAAAAAGCCGTTGACAAAATACAGCATCCATTCCTATTGAAAACATTGAAAAGTATAGGAATAGAAGGACCTTTCCTAAAAATAATAAACAGTATATACCTAAAACCATCAACGAGCATTATATGCAATGGGGATGAATTAGAAGCCATCCCAATAAAATCAGCAGTGAAACAAGGATGCCCATTATCACCTCTATTATTCAACATAGTACTATAAACACTAGCAGTAGCAATCAGAGAAGAAAAAGAAATTGAAGGTATCAAAATAGGCAATGAGGAGACTAAGCTATCACTCTTTGCAGATGATATGATGGTCTACTTAAAAAATACTAGAGAATCAACTAAGAAGCTGGTAGAAATAATCAACAACTTTAGCAAAGTTGCAAGATACAAAATAGATGCAAATAAATCATCAGCATTTCTATATATTTCCAACACATTAGAGCAGCAAGAGGTAGAAAGAGAAACACCATTTAAAATCACCCTAGACAATGTAAAATACTTGGGAATCTATCTACCAAAACAAATACAGCAATTATACGAAAACAACTACAAAACACTTTCCAAATGAATAAAACTGGATCTCAACAATTGGAAAGAGAGCTAACATAATAAAAATGAACATTCTACCCAAATTAATTTACCTATTTAGAGCCATACCTATCAAATTACCAAAAAACTTCTTTACTGAATTAGGAAAAACTATAACAAATTTCATCTGGAATAACAAAAGATCAAGAATATCAAGGGAAATAATGAAAAAAAAATGAGAAGGAAAGGGGCCTAGCAGTATCAGATATTAAACTATGCTATAAAGCAGCAGTCATCAAAACAATATGGTACTGGCTAAGAGACAGAAGGGAGGATCAGTGGAATAGACTTGGGGTTAATGATGTCATCAAGACAGTGTATGATAAACCCAAAGAGCCTACACCAAGATAAATTCAGAATGGGTGAATGACTTGAATATAAGGAGGGAAACTATAAATAAGTTAAGTGAACACAAAATAGTATTCCTGTCAGATCTCTGGGAAAGGAAAGATTTTAAAACCAAGCAAGAGTTAGAGAAAATTACAAAATGTAAATTAAATGGTTTTGATTATATTAAGCTAAAAAGCTTTTGTACAAATAAACACAATGTAGTCAAAATCAGAAGGGAAACAACAAATTGGGAAAAAATCTTTATAACAAAAAAATCTGACAGGGGTCTAATTACTCAAATATTCAAAGAGTTAAATCAATTGTATAAAAAATCAAGCCATTCCCGAATTGAAAAATGGGCAAGAGACATGAATAGGCAATTTTCAGGTAAAGAAATCAAAAGTATCAATAAGCACATGAGAAAGTGTTCCAAATCTCTAATAATTTGAGAAATGCAAATCAAAACAACTCTGAGTTATCACCTCACACCTAGCAGAATGGCTAAAATGAAAGATGGGGAGAGTAATGAATGCTGGAGGGGATGTGGCAAAATTGGGACATTAATGCATTGCTGGTGGAGTTGTGAACTGATACAACCATTCTGGCTGGCAATTTGGAACTATGCTCAAAGGGCTATAAAAGAATGCCTGCCCTTTGATCCAGCCATACCATTGTTGGGTTTGTACCCCAAAGAGATCATAGATAAATAGACTTGTATGAAAATATTTATAGCTGAGCTTTTTGTGGTGGCAAAGAACTGGAAAAGGAGGGTATATCCTTCAATTGGAGAATGGCTGAACAAATTGTGGTATATGCTGATGATGGAATACTAACTATTGTGCTAAAAGGAATAATAAACTGGAGTTCCATGTGAACTGGAAATTCCTCCAGGAATTGATGCAGAGTGAAAGGAGCAGAGCCAGAAGAACATATACTCAGAGACTGATATACTATGGAAAAATCGAATGCAATGGACTCCTCTACCAGCAGAAAGCAATGACACAAGACAGCTCTGAGGGATTTATGGTAAAGAAAGCTACCCACATTCAGAAGAAGAACTGCAGGAAGGGAAACATATAAGAAAAACAACTGCTTGAACGCATAGGCTGAGGAGGACATGATTGGGGATTTGGACTCGAAACTACCCCACCAATGCAACTAACGACAATTTGGAAATAGGTCTTGAACAAGGACACATGTTACAACCAGTGGAAATATGCACGGCTATGCGTAGAGGGAGAGCAGGGGGTGAAGGGGAAAGTAGGGGCATGAAGCATGTAACCATGTTAAAAATGAATATTAATAAATGTTTAAAAAATAGATATATTGGTATATATTTAAACAATGCACTTTTTTACTCTTTCTAAGTGTTCTATCCTTTCATTTTATTAAATAATATAATTAAAAAAACTTCTGAACAGTACTGCTATCATTGAAAAAAACCAATGTATTTTGTGTTTACTAGGTACTTATTATAGAAATTTTATTTAATCAAATCTACAAGCAGTGAGAAGGCCTGAGTTCCAGTAACTTACTACACTGTAATTGTGTGACTGTGAACTACTCATTTGCATCCTACTCTATCTCTATATCCTTATTTTTCTAAAGTAGAGATAGGAATTTCTATAGTAAAAATGTTATTTTCATTTCAGTGAAATTCAACACTTTGTGAATCCATTTCACAGGTTTTCTTATGAACAAAAGAAAAACAATTAAAAATATTTGCTTTCCCAACCTGTATTTAAAAATCACATGAAGACTAAGTAACCGACATAATTTAGAAGGTTGAGGTTACCCAAGATACCTTTCCACCCTGAAGAATCTGCTCTGAGTATCACATGAAAACAGAAGAAAAAGAAGAAACAATTAATTATAGTACAAATTAACTTTAGGCTGACCAAGGCCTTTTTCCTCTCTGCTCTGCTTGTGGGGTTAGCAAAGTCCCTCTACCTCTTTATACAACAGGGAAAACTTTGCTACAGCCCAGTGTGCAGTTAGAATATTTAGGAAAAGAGTAGATCCTCCTCAACCCATTCATCCGGATGCTGCTGTAACCTTAACAAGTGTATGTAGACTGTTTTTTAAAAAATTAAATTCCATAGACTTAAAAAAAAAAAGTTCATGTTAGAGGTTTGCTATCTTTTTTTCCAGCTTATTTTACAGAGGCCATATGGATTAAGTGACAAAGCCAATAAGTATTTGAATCTAGATTTGAATTTGGGAAGAGTCATCTTCATGACTAGAGATTGGGCACTATATCCACTCTACCACCTAAGTGCCAATTTCTAGTAGATGTATTACAGTCTGTTTATTAAGATCATATGATCATCAAATGACATATTTAGAATTAGAAGGGATCTTACAAGTTCTTGACCCCAGCAATCTTATTTTACAAATAAATGAAGCTGAGGAAGATTGAATAAGATGGTGAAAAAGAAAACACTGCTTAAATTTGATTTTTATATTACCTTACTAAAATACTAAAATGCAATTTCTAAGTTGTTCTCAACACTTTATTGCTAACTGTTTTTTAGCCTCATAGTTTGCTAAAACATATTCCTAGATTTGGGAATTTCTAAAAAGTTTTATTCTGGAAAATATCACAATGTTTATATCACATATTATCACACAATATAATGTGATATAGCAAGTAGGCAAAATAAAAGCCTATAAATAGACACTATGGCAATAAAGACAAGAGTTTTGCCCCAGTAGGCAAAGAATTGCACTCCAGCCTAAAGAAGAGGGCTTTTGAGAAGTGAATACAAGCAAAAATTAGTGTTCTTGTAAGATTGTATACCCCAATACTAGACTTCATTGAGCACAATCAGAATGGTAATCAATATTTGATATAGGAGAGGGCATTCCTAACCATATCTAAATGTGATGGAAGAGTTCTTGGGCTCAATTTTTAGCAAAAGGCTTAAGTGAAATGAATTGGAGACAATTTCTTTATTGGGACTGCAAACTACTGAGAAGATCTAATGTTAACCATCATAGGCCACAGAATGAAAATGACTCAAGGGCCCTGTAGCCGGTCAAGAATTGATCCTATCAAAAAGTTATAAGCATTATCTGCCTGATATAGAGTTTGTAGTAGGAACATACAAACTGTTTTGTCTAACTGCTTCTATTGGTCTAAGTGACTCCATTTTGTGGCATTCTCATTACAAATATAAAATTATATTCATAATTATATGATTATAAGCAAATTGTATATATAGTTTATATACATAAATATTTTCATTAAATTGAACATATATTCACAAAATTAAAATATATTCATAAAATTGAACAATAACATCAAGCAATATCTATAACATCACCAACATAAAGTTGACAGTTATCATACTAAGAAAAGCACAAAATATGACAATTTAAAAATAAATATTTATAAGGTTATTTTGAATTACATGTGGCTATGGAATTTAGACAGCTTGTTCATTTATCTGGTAGCAATAAATAGTAATTAATAAATACTTTGGAGCAACTTGATGATAAGCAGATAATGAAATATTTTGTAGCATACTTACCCTCTCTATGTGTGTCCCATTAACCTATGTTTTATCTGTCAATTTGATCCCTTAGAGACTAGAGTGTTTATAACATTCCCCACAATTAAAAGAAATATTTATGCTTGAATTTTAAAAATTAGTAACATGTAAATTTTTTAAAATCTGTGTTAAGGGGTAGTGGGAAGTAATATTCATACCTTATTCTTGGTGAACTCCATCTAATTTGTATACCCAGAGAAGATCCCAAAGAAGAGGCAGGCTTGAAAGAGTTTTAATTGACTGATTTAACTATGAAAAAAGAATACAATAAAGAATCTAGCACAGATTTTGCCTTAATAGGCTCCTGTTATTTGGTTCTGGGCATACATTGAAAAGATTTTACTGCTGAGAATGCGAAGGTATACGAATTTGTTGTGTAGATACCCAAAGAACAGCAATTATCTCCTCCATATCAGTCCATCCAAGTAGAATCCTCACTTGGTATTTACAGCCCTAATGTTAAGATGGGCAGGTAAGTAGTGAAGCAGACAGAGTGAAGGCTTGAAGGCAGCCAGATCTTTTCCTGAGTTCAAAATGACCTTAGATACTTGCTAACTATGGCAAGTAAAGATCCTGGGCAAGTAATTTAATCCCCTTTGCCTCAGTTTCTTCCTCTGTCAAAAGAGCTGGAGATGGAAATGACAAACTACTCCATTATGTTTACAAAGAAACTCCCCAAAAGGGTCATTAAGCTTCAAATAACTGAAAGAGGACTGAAATATTAATATGTTCTAAGATTAATCCTGAAACAAAACTTCTTATAAATCAGTATCATTTTTAAAGGCAAAGCTAAGGTTAAAAGGAACCACAAAACCATACTATGAAAGAGAAAAGTCCTCTAGGAGAGAAATTAGATCTCCCTATGTATAGTATCCTTGTTGCTTACATTGATTTTAAATGCTCTTCTTTCTCCATTTTCTTTCCAGAAGAATATTAATGGTATTTATTATCTGCCAGAAACTTGCTGCTTAGATTTCAGCTAATTAACCTCCTTTTATGGTCTTATCTAAATTAGACTAATTAAAGAGATTACCTGGAGCTTTGTCTTCCTTTGAAGATGAACAGAACACTTTCCTTCAGAAGTAAAGTTTCTGTAAATAGGACTGTTCATTTGATACTGTTACAGATCTAGATCAATGAGGATTTATATCTAAATATATCTTAAGGAGTTCTGTTTTTCTTGAAATGGGATAGTTAAGATAGGATATTTTTTTCTCCTTCCCCTGATGACTGAATTCAATCATGCCTTACTTGTTTCCTTCCCTACTTCTAAATCCACATGATCTTAATACTTTGATATGAGAGTAATAAAGAGAAGAATCGGGAAGAGAGAGAGAGAGAGAGAGAGAGAGAGAGAGAGAAAGAGAGACAGAGACAGACAGACAGAGATAGCAAGAGACAGAACAAAAAAACAGAATAAGAAGGAGAAAAGGAGGAAGGGATAAGAACATGGACAGTGAAAAGGAGAAAAAGTCAATGCCATTTGAGGATGAATTAAACTGACAGGATATATGGAACAAGAGAAAATTCAGAGAGGGACATAATAGCTCTCTTCATGTATTGAAGAATGGCGATATAGAAAAGTAGTTAGTAATTATATTAGAATTGCCTTTAGTTAGAAATTATTGTTCACTTTATATCAGAAATAATTCGTTTTTTTTTATTTTAAACCCTTGTACTTCGGTGTATTGTCTCATAGGTAAGGGTGGGCAATGGGGGTCAAGTGACTTGCTCAGGGTCACACAGCTGGGAAGTGGCTGAGGCCGGGTTTGAACCTAGGACCTCCCATCTCTAGGCCTAACTCTCACTCCACTGAGCTACCCAGCTGCCCCCAATAATTAGGTTTTAAAAAGATATCAATCATGATGGTAAAGTAAGAAAAGTTGATATAAACCACACACACACACACACACACACACACACCCTTTCTTTGGGTGACACTCTATATGTATACTGAGTCTAGGAAACAGGCTCAAATTTAGATAATGCATATTAAAAAGGGAATAAATCTCAAGTTTTGGTTGTTGAAAGCCCTTTCCTCACATTTATGGAAGACTAATAGAGTTCCTCTTAGTATGGTATGAAATTTTTTTAAACCCTTAATTTCCTTATTATCATGAATATCATGAATTGGTTCCAAGGCAGAAGAGCAGTAAGGGCAGGGCAATAGGGGTTAAGTAACTTGCCAAGAGTCACATAGCTAGGAAGTGTTTGAGCCGAAATTTGAACCCAGAACCTCACATATTTAAAGCTAGTTCTCAATCCAATGAGCCATCTAAATACCCCCTAATATAAATTTTTTTATTGGGCTTATAGAATCTGGAAGCCATATTTTCTCAGTGTTTCTCAGGTCACAATAAGTATACTTTGTTAGCTGCTATGAGAATGCTGCCAAGCAAGTATGTCAGAATAAAGTCCCAAATCCTCTGACCCTCCAAATTTCACAAAATCCTGATCTTGTTAAAAATGCAGATGGATGCAAGACCCTTAAAGCCAAGGCCATGGTTCTTTTCTTTCAAATGTCTAGATATTCCTTCTTAGGGATTTGGCTTTCTCTCTTCTCTGTTGGCAGTTATTAGATTCGCAGTTAACTTTCTAGTTCCTAAAATGACCCATGTGGGGTGACCAAGTTTGCTTTTGCTCTTAGAAAAAACTAGCTGATCCAGTGGGCAAAAGCCTCTAGGCCTAGGACCAGTAAGACCCCTGTTCAATATATCCTCAGACACTTAATTGTGTGACCCTGGAGAAGAATTGTGACCCCTATTTGCCTCACTTTCCATACCTGTAAAATGAAGATAGTTACTTCTATATCTTTTAGAATAGTGATGGGAATCAATGAAATTATATTTGTAAAGTGCAAAGCCTAGTACCTACCTAGTAGGTATTTAATAAATGCTTATTTCTTTCTTTCTTGAATCAATCCAAATGTATTTTCTGAAAAAAAATCACTCTAGTTCTTCCAATGCCTTGTATAGTTCAGTTATGTCAGATTCTTCATAACTTAATTTTGATTTTCTTAACAAAGTTACTGGAGTGGCTTATCATTTTCTTTTCCAGTTTATTTTACATATGAATAAAGTGAGGTAGATGTGATTAAATGACTTGCCCTTGGTCACACAGCTAGTATGTGTCTGAGGCTAGATTTGAAGTCAGATCTTTCTGTCTCCAGGCTCAGCTCTCTATTCACAGATTTTTTAGAAATAATTGAATTAAATACTTTGTGCCAATGACTTTTCAGAAATAATTAAATTAATCAAGAATAATTTCCCCTTTTTTCTCTTAATACAAATATAATGAATGATTTATTGTTTTCACCTAACAATAGTATTTGAGTATCTTTCTATTTGCTTTATATTGTGAGAAATTATTAAATGATTATTAATTATTATTTGACTCATTTATCCCCCACACTTATACCAGATGACTTTTAATGCCTTATGTACAATTCTTAGGAAATAGGATTGGAGACTTATCTGATTAGATGGTGAAGAAAAAGTTTGTAGTTCCTGGGGATGCTTTCAGGGAAATTACAGTGGACCATGAGCATGATAGATTGAGGAGCCTTGCTGTATTGGGTTCCAGGAGGTAACAAATATTGTTTAAAAATGAATAACTGCAAAATAAATATAGCACATTTTTCCTACAATAGTGAATATTGAAACCAAAGAAGTAACTACTGAGAGATTCATATTGCAGAGAGGGATTCAACCTGTAGAAAGGAGTTCAGGCTACAGCTAAGAATTCAAAAGGGCCTCCTAAGAACTCTGAGAGAGGGGGCAGTTAAAGGAAGTTGGTGCCCTGGGAATAGGAGTAGGCAGGTCACTCTGCTTGCTGGGTCTTGGGTCCTGGGTTGTTCTTGGAGCTTGAAGCTTGAATCTGAGCAAAGTCATTTTATTTCCTAACAGCCAACCTGCTTTACCTGGGTTTGACTTCCAACAACATCACAGTTTACCTCTGTTTAGTTATTTAGAAATAGAGGAAGAATATTTATAAGGATATTGAGCAGATTAGATATTCAAGTTACCTTTTTACCTTTGAGGGGAGGGGCTGCTTAGACATATCATTTTGAGGGCTTCCAAGACCTTATCTATCCTTATCCATCTCCCTTCCTTTCCATGCCCACCTATCATTAAACCTTTCATCAATTGGGAGCAGTGCTTGGTTATATATTTAGGGAAATACTCACAACCTCCTCAAGCTGAGTTTCTCCTACTTTGTAGCCTTGGTATAGATCCTATCCTCTGTGCCTGTGAGCTTCTAAGACATCAAGCTTCTCCTATACAATCCTGTGGGAAATAATTTAGAGAACGTTATCATCTTTAGGAGTTTAGTCTTCCCTAGTCTACTGTCTGGGCCTAGTAGATATCAGATCAACCTCCATATTGTAACTATCTTTCTAACTATATAGTGGGATGGGGGAAGTGAAGGAGAACACTGTCAAGATCCTGCTCCTCCCTTCAGTCAAGCCTGTTTGTAGGTGTGAGTGTGGGTGTCTCTCCATAGACCAAAGGATCTAAGAGATTTAATAGCTACAGACCCCTGTCATCTTACAGCTTCCCAAATACAACACGGCCCAGACATATGTCTAAATAATTTAAAACTGTAAGGGTTAAAAATTAAAGTCTGAACTAAATTTATGAGAAATGTGGTCACCATAATTATTACTCGTCAGAATTACTTTTAGCAATTTATTTATAAAATAGAGGGAAAGAGTGAAAGTAGAGAAATGAGAAAGAGTGTAGAGTAAGAAATTTAGCTTAAGGAACTAGATAATTTACTCAGGCCCTGGCTTTATTATAGCAGGGCTTCAGAAGCCCCAGCTAGAGGCCCCAGGGGTCAATTAAAGAAGGGTTTTAGCCATGAGGCCTCCTCCAATATGAGAGGTCTCTCTGGAGGCTAGTACCTCTCAGAAAAAACAGGAAAGCGAGTAAGTCTTTTTCACTCATCCACATGGTAGTTCTAAGGGAGAAATTCAAGAGCAGTCCAAGGTGCCAAGTTGGAGCTCCATCAAGATCAAGCTGAAGGCAAAAGAGCTGGTCACAGGAAGTTCTTGTCACTTTTAAAGACCATTCTTTTTGTCACTTCCTGTGCCTTCCTTCCACTTTATGTAAACCAATCACAGGTATAGCTTTGCTTAGGACTCCCCAGGGGGAATAGTCAGTAGATTCTGTTTCATCACCTACCATCATCCACTTGGGTCACAGACCTCCCCAAACTTAAGGATAAGTGGGGTGTATACACTTCTGGTGAGTAAATCTAAAAATGAGCAAGGAAGAGTTAATCCCATCTTCAAAGAACTTATACAATGGGTATAAGAGCAAATATAGTTGAGGAAATTTCTCACACTTCATGTTTTAACATCAGAAATTTTTAGAGGTAGAAATATCTTTCCTAATCTTCTAATCTTTCCCTTTCTTTTTACAAGTGAAGAAATGGTAGTCTGGAGTAGAAAAATGGTTTGCTCACGATCAATATACAACAGAGCTAGGACAAGATCCCAAAGGTGCAGACCCTTGTTTGTGACTCCTTTTGTAGTGAAAATATTATTATTTTTCCTATATTTTAGGGAAAGTGTATGTTATTATTGTCTAGAATTCACTTTTTTTTATATGTTCCTATTTGTAATATGAATTCAATGTTATTTTTATATGAACTTTTGATGACTTGAAAAATTCCTTAGACTGAATAAATAATTTATTCAACTGGTTTCTGATATAATAACAATTGGTTAAAGGGACTTCGTAGACAACATTTACAGTTAAGGAAAATTTTATTTTGGTGATTTGGGGGCACCGCTTCTTTTAGCGCTCTTTGGAGAACTGTCATTAATCAGCAAAAGGTACTGATTTGAATTTTACCACTTTCTTTATCCCAGTCTGCTAATGGTATGCTAATGATCTGTGAAATAGCCTGCAGGTATGTAGCAGAAGTGGGAAAAGAGGAGAATAAAGTATGCACTTGGATAATACAAAGTAAAAAATGATATATTCTGAAGCCAGAAAAAAACCTTAAATATCATATAGTCCACAACCCTTATTTTAACAGTTGAGGTGACAAAGCACAGAGAGGGAAATTATTTCCTATAGGTCACACAGATAAGTCATAAGCAGAGCTGATTCTCCCTTTTTTTACTATAGTTCCCTAAAATGTGATATAATGGATTTGACCAGGTAGAGAAGTTATGTATCCAATAAATTCTCTAAGAATTCCAAAAACATAACCCTTGTAAGCTATTATTCTTACCAAAGTACCTCAAACCCTTATACTTGAAGTAGATAATCAAACTAGATTTGTTTTCATTTTCACTCTATTTGATTACTTTCATACCTGATGAGCTAAGAATTTCAGAGTTTCTAAAGTAATTCTAAAAAAAAAAGAATACTTTTCCTTCTGTGAAGATTGTTGCTAGGCAGCAGATACCTTTTCCCATGGTGGCCATTTCCAGAAGTGGAGTTAGTGTAGCATGCCTCCACACCTGGGTGCCAGGCAGGTGTCTGTAAGTGATTCAATCTCTCAAGACTACTGCCTGTGCGATGTGTTGGGAAAGTCAGTTCAAATCAGGGTAACCAAATTAAGTCTCAGTAACCTTGAAAGTACAAATGTATTTTTGGAGAGCCAATGGTCTGACAGAATTGGATAATGTGAAAGATGACAGTTAGAAGTATTGAAGAATGCAACTAATGATTTCTGAAAGAATAATTTAACTTATTCTTATGTGTTAATAGATTTTGAAAGAGTGTCTATATAGAAAAGTCTAGAAGGTGAGGTGAAGTTCAGAAAGATTAGTTTTATTATATCTTTCTCTAATTATATTGCAAAAATGTTTATATTTATATTTTCTAACACAATTGAGAATTTTTGCTTAGGGTGTACTATATTAAAATTTGTTTCATTTTATTAAGTCATTTTCATGCATTATGAAGGAGAAAGGACTCAAAAATAATAATGATGACTGAAGACTGTTAAATGAGAAGTGAGAAAAAATAAGCATAAAACTTGTATTCTCCACAATATCTAAGAACATGGTTAAATTAATTTTTTATGTCTAGTTTAAGATCAGTAAGTGTCTATTTTCCTGCACTTTAAACTGTTATGATTGGATGGCACAGAATGAAATTAAAAGTCACATATTTGGAATAAATAAAAATCAACATAATATACTATTAGTGTGGAATTCATCTCCACAGAATGTCACTAAGTTAAATAAGCTTGTAAATTTCCAAAGAAGATTAGCTATTAATATGAACTGGAGTATTATCTGAAATTTTCAGCTTAAAATGGGAAGTATAAGAGCTACTAACCTTTCCTGCTCAAATCAACAGGTTCTAATCTTCCTCAGATATCCTAGGTTTTCCCATGAAGGAAGACTTATGCCTTGGGAAGACTCTGTTTTTCTTTCTCATGCCTTGTATTTGAAATTCCATTTCTTTGAGTTCTATACCATAAGCATTGGGTTTCCTAAACTGCAGGTGCTCCTTGTAGAGGTAACAATTGATGTTTTTAGTCATTTTGATATCAATGTCAATGAAGGACCAAGATTCTATAGGTTTTTTTTAAAAAAAGTGGATTCTATAAAGGAAAGGTGAGAAATTATGTGTATAAACATAAGGAAGAAACAGTCCAAAGTGGAGAAAATATTGGTTGATATCCTTTAGGAATTTCATAATTTTACTCAGTTAAAAAGCCCTTTTGATAGCATTCAGTTTGATTTGATTCAATATGGAGTGAAAAATCCCTGTATACATTCAGTCAACAAATTTATTAGGGGCCCACTGTGATACTTATTTCTGTTAACACTCAGGAGAGATAGAATGGAAAATAAGATACAACTTCCAGATCAAATGGAATTTACAATCCAGTATTGTAAATAATAACTATTTATTTATAATAATAATAATAAAACCAAAGCATTGTAATAACATAAAAGGAGTAAAAAAAGCTATTCAGTTACTTTAAAAGCAAGGTGGAACACTGGATAGACCATTGATCCTGGAATCAGGGTGATCTGTATTTAAAGCTAAACACCAGTTAATAGATGTGTGGGTCTGGGCATGTCATATAACATCTCTAAACCCAAGTTTCCTCATCAGTAAAATACAAATAATAATAGCACCTACTTTCCAATGTTTGGTGAGGACAAAATATTTGTAAACCACTATGTAAAACTGTTACTAGCAAATATTTATTTTTTAATATTTTATTTTCCCAATTACTTGTAATAAAAATTCTCAAATATTTTTCTGAAATTATAAGACTGAAAATGTCTCTTTCCTTTCCTTCTCCTCCCTACCTACAGTTCGAATGGTGTTGTATATGTATGATCATTAAAAATTTATTTCCATATTGGTTATTGTGAAAGAATACTCATATAAAACTAAAACCCCAAATTGCAAATATAAATAATATAAAATGAAAAAGAGCAAGCTTTGGTCAGCATTCAGACTCTACCAATTCTTTTTCTGGAGATAGAGACCATTCTTTGTCATAAATCCTTCAGAATATTCTTGGAACATCTCATTACCAAGAAGATCTAAGTTTTTTGCAATTCATCTTGGTACACTATTGCTGATACCATATAAAATGTTCTCCTGTTCTTACTGACTTCATACCACAATTTGTTCATCCATTTCCTAGTTAGTGGACATCCCTTCAATTTCTAATACTTTGCCACCAAATAAAAAGAGCCACTATGAATATTTTTTTTACAAACATAATTTCCCATTAAAATGCTCTTTTTTATTATTTCTTGGTATCTCATGAAATCATTAGCTTCCACTTGACCAATTCTAATTTTTAAGGAATTGTTTTCTTTAGTGAGCTTTGGAATCTCCTTTTCCATTTGCTCAATTTTACTTCGAAGAAATTCTTTTCTTCTTTGTATTTTTGTCTCTTTTCCTAGTTTGCCAATTCTTCTCTCTGAAAATTTTATTTTCTCCAGTATTTTTGTGGCTTCTTTTCTAAGCAATTGACTTTTTCTTAATCACTTTCATATCTTTTCCTTGTCTCTCTCTTATTTGATTTTTGAAAGTCTTTTTGAGCTCATTCAGGGTCTGACACCAATTCCCATTTTTCTTTTGAAATTTGACACATAATTGCTTTGATATAGTCCTCCTTTAAATTTGTGTTTCCACCCTCCTTTTTTCTAAGGTGTTGTTTTTTTATGTTGTCTCATTTTCCCAGACATCTCTGGATTTTTATTTTTTTTATCTTAAAAATGATCTCTTTTCTCAGAATAGAGTGAACACTTTCATAAATTTTAGTTTTTATTTGTTGCTACACTTTGATGTAGGTTTTTTTAGATTTAAATATTTTATTTTTTTAGAAAAATTTTCCATGGTTACATGATTCTTGTTTTTACTTTCCCTTTCACTGCCCCCTCCCCCATATCCAACACACATTTCCACTGGTTTTAACATGTGTGATTAATCAAGACCTATTTCCACATTATTGATGGTTGCATTGGTGTGATCTTTTTGGGTCTACATCCACAACCATGTCTGCATCAACCCATGTGTTCAAGCGGTTGTTTTTCTCTCTCTCTTTTTTAAGCATTTATTAATATTTATTTTTTGAGAAGTTAACATGGTTACATAATTCATGCTCTTACTTTCCCCTTCACCTCCCAACTTCCCCCTCCTCCCCATTGCAGATTTGTATTTCCACTGGTCTTAACATGTGTCATTGATCAAGACTTATTTCCAAATTGTTGATAATCGCATTGGTGTGGTAGTTTCGAGTCTACATCCCCAATCATGTCCACCTCAACCCATGTGTTCCAGCAGTTGTTTTTTTTTTTTTTTTCTGTTTCCACTCCTATAGTTCTTCCTCTGAATGTGGGTAGTGTTCTTTTCCATAAAACCCTCAGAATTGTCCCGGGTCATTGCATTGCTGATTTTGGTTTCTAATCAACTCTTCTATTTGTTTCCTTTTTATGGGCGACTTCATCCCATTCACATTCAGAGTTATAATTATCAGTTTTGTATTCGCCAACATTTTGGTATCCTCTCCTAGGTCTACTCCTTCTTTTTACACTCTTTCCCTTTAAACCAGTGGTTTGCTTTATGCCAGTAACCCTTGTCCCCTCACTTGATTTACTACCCTTTCTACCTCCTCTCTTATTATTCCCCTCTATTTATTATTAAGGCCTACTGAATTCCCTCCCCCTTCTCCTCCACTCCCTTTTTTGACCTCCCCACTACCCTGCTCCCCTTGGTTTTTCCCTTCTGACTTTCTCAGTAGGGTTGGATATAATTTTATATCTCAATGGATAAAGCTACTCTTCCCTCTCAGGGTTAATTACACTGAGAGGAAGGTTTAACTATTACCTCTTAATGCTCTCTTCCTCTCCTTCTTATAATAGTATTCATCCCTTCCTCTTTCCATACCCTCTTTGTGTGTAATAGAATATACTATTTTTGTTATTCATTCAAGTTTCCTTTGGTGTCCTCTACTATTCACCTCCCTCTTTCCCACCCCCATATCATCTTAGACCATTTAGTATTCCAACTTCTCTTTATGAATAATTGTTCTAATTACTATAATAGTGAATACTACAATAGTGAATAGAGTTCCTTAAAAGAGAATTATATGTAACATTTCTCCATATAAGAATACCAATAATTAGATCATATTGAAGCCCTTAAAGAGGCAAATTTAAAAAATAAGATTTTTCTTTCTTTCACCTCTGTTTCTTATTTACCTTTTCATGTTTCTCTTAATTTTTGTGGTTGGATATTGAACTTTCCATTTAGTCCTGGTCTTTTATTTGCAAATACTTGGAAATCTTCTATTTTGTTGAATGCCCAAACTTTCCCATGGAAGTATATGGTTAGTTTTGATAGGTAGGTGATCCTTGGTTGTAGACCCAGTTCTCTTGCCTTTCTGAATATCATATTCCAAGGCTTTCGGTCTTTTAGTGTGGGGGCTGCCAGAACCTGTGTGATCCTGATTGGTGCTCTGTGATATCTGAATTTTCTCTTCCTGGCTTCTTGTAAATTTTTTTCTTTTATTTGGAAGCTCTTGAATTTGGCTATTATATTCCTGGGGGTTGTCTTTTCAGGGTCTAGTGTAGAGGGTGATCTATGGATCCTTTCAATGTCTATATTGCCCTCTTGTTGTTGTAGAACTTCAGAGCAGTTTTGCTGAATAATTTCTTTTAGTATGGAGTCCAAATTTCTATTAATTTCTGCTTTTTCAAGGATACCAATGATTCTCAGATTGTCTCTTCTGGACCTGTTTTCTTGGTCTGTCACTTTCTCATTGAGATATTTCATGTTTCCTTCTATTTTATCAGTCTTTTGACTTTGTTTTATTTGTTCATTCTGTCTTGAGAGATCATTAGCTTCTAATTGTTCAATTCTATCCTTTAGGGACTGGTTTTCGGCTATAATCTTTTGTTTTTCCTTTTCAATCTGGTCATTTCTTGTGTTCAATTTGCTTATCAGTTCATTTGATTTCTGAGCCTCACTTTCCAATTGCAAAATTCTGCCTTTTAAACTGTTATTTTCTTGCCAGATTGTGGTTTCCAATTTGATTAACATTTCTTTTAATTTGGGGGCATCTTTCTCCAATTGGGAGTTTCTGTGTTCTAACCTGTTTATTTCTTTTTGAGCTATTTCCCACTTCTCTCGCCAAATCTCTTCCATCTTCCTCATCATCTCAAAATTGAACTCTTCAATAGCTTGTGGCCAGTTTTTATTATTTTGGGAAGGTTTGGATATGATTATTTGTTTGTTCTCCTCTGCTGTTTGCTCTTTTGTCTGGATTTTATTTGTGTAAAAGTTGTTGAGTGTTACAGATTTCTTCTTGATGATCTTTCTCTTTTGGGGTTCTTGTCACTGGCTTGCCATTGTTAGCCCTAAACCCTCTCAAGTTTATCCTCACACTCAGGGTCTGTCTGCACTCTTTAGGCTCCTGAGGTCTCAGTTGTTCTCAGGGTCAAGCCTCCTGGTGGTCCCCTTACTTGTTCCTCTGTCTGAGGCTCCTTTAATAGTCTCAGGGCATTGCTTCTACAGTTGTGAACCCCTTTGGCACTGGGTCCCCACTCAAGGTCTGAGCCTGCACTCAAGATCCTAGTCCTCTCCTGTGCTCAGGATTCGTGTCTGGGCTTGCGTTGTTGCCTGAGCTCAGGGTCTGTGCTCAAAATCCATGCCCCTTCTTTAGCCTTTTTGGGTCTTAAGTCTTGCTGCTCTCAGCGGCATTCCCTGGTGACCCCAGGTAGCTTTTAAGGACTTAATACGTGCCCCAAACTTGCTCTAACTCTTATGCGCTGGCTTTGGCACTGTAGGTGGGGTGGAGTGGGGGAGGGTGTTGCTCAGCTCGCGTTTTAGTGAGACCTGTTTCACCTCTTTATAGCATGGAAATGCCCCGATTCCACGTACCTCCAATGCTGCTCCCTGTGGTGGGGTCCCTTTTTTCCTCTGGATTTGTTTTTATGTCTTCTTGAGGAGTCCTGTATGTTTCAGTTAGGAGAGGTTAAGCAGCTGCTTTTTACTCCACCACCATCTTAACCCCCTTCAATGTAGTTTTGAATGCCTGTAAGTTTCATTTCTTCCAATGTGATTTGATGGTCTGGTCTCACAGTACTAGATTGAGAACTTTGAAAGCCACATCCTACTGTTGAATCAGTCTCCCTCAAAGCCTGCTTACAGGGTTACAGGGTCTGGTTAACTGTTAGGTACCTTGCTTAGGCTTTGGAACATCACTTTAGATTTGCCTAGGACTCCAGATCTCATATAGCACTTGTATTTTCTTTTTTTTCTATCTGAAAAAATTTTATTTAATTAATTAATTTAGAATATTTTTCTATTGTTACATGATTCATGTTCTCCCCCCCTTCTCCCACTCCCCTACCATTGCCAATGAACAATTCCACAGGGCTTTATATGCGTCATTGATCAAGACCTATTTCTATATAATTAATATTTGCATTATCACTTGCATTTTCCAAATACACTGCCTTTCCCTGTGGCTCAGGGCCTCACTGGAGGCTTTTGCTATGGCAAAGAACTTCATGGAGTAGGCATGGGAGTACTCTGCTACTGCTTTAGAGAGGGTGTTAGGGTCTCATTGTTAGCTTGGGCCCAGGTTCAGAACCTTGAGCAATGGGGTTGGTGGCAAGACTTACTATTGGCTTGCACTGGTGCTCCTTGATGCAACCTTGTTATAGCCTTGTTGCAGGATGAGCTCCCTTCTCACTCCAGTGAAAAAGACCCTTTCTATGTAACTTCCAAGTTGTCTGCTATAGGAAAATTGCCTCACTCCATGTCCTTGTTGGTTTTTTATTCCAGTATTCCTTTCGAAGCATTATTTTAAGGCTGGTTGGAGAATATTCTCAGAGAGATACAAGCTCTTGGTGCCTTTACTGCATCAATTTGACTCTTCTCCCTCATCAAATATTTCTTAAAATTCAATGTGCAAGGTTTTCTCCTAGTATTAAGAAGTTACAAAATAATTAACAATCTATAATGATAAAGAGAGTATCCCATCAATGAGTTCACTATAACCAAAAAATTAGAAATCTAAAAAAACAAAATGAAAAAAGAAAATAAAATGTGGTGATGATGGTATCAATTTGAAGCTTTCCAACCCATTTTATCCCTTTGTAGGAGATAACAAATGAACAATTTAGCTAAAATATTTTCTTAAAAAAATAAGCATTATAAACACCTTTAATCAACTTAAAGTATATATTCATATAATTATTAAAAACAAAACACCTTCTACATTACCTTCTGTCTTAGAATCAATACTAAGTATACATTATAGGTCACATGAGTAATAAGGGCCAGGCAATTCTGTTTAAGTGACTTGCCCAGGGTTATATACTTAGAATGTGTCTGAGGTCAGATTTGAGCCCAATACCTTCCTTCTCTAGGCCTGTATTTTTATCTACTGAATCATATACTTGCCCTTTATGGGTTTATTTGTTTATCTATTCATTCGTTTATTTATTCATTTATTTTTGGGCCTGTGAGATTCTATTTAATTAATTAATTTAGAATATTTTTACATGGTTACAAGATTCATGTTCTTTCTTTCCCCTCCTCTAACCCCTCCTATAGCCAATGCACAATTCCACTGGGTTTTACATGTGTCATTAATCAAGTCCTATTTCCATAATTTTTATATCTGCACTAGAGTGATCATTTAGAGCATGGGTCTGCAACGTATGGCTCTTGAGCCATATCTGGCTCTTTTGAGGGCTAAATTTGGCTCTTTCTGCAGGAGCCATGAAGTCAATTTTTTTTTCAGGTGCTGTTATAGGAGCTCACACTGTGAGCACTGACAGATGAACCAAGGCACAGTAACTAACAGTTTACGCATGATCTCATGTGTCACGTGATATGTCAACGTCATGACGTCACGTGTCACATACCATTCGTACTGTGACTATCTTCTAAGAAAGAAGGTTCCCTCATTGATATTGCCATGCAAGATGAATCCTGGTCTTTAGTTCGGCTTAGTAGGTGTGCTGTGTGTTCCTCCTTTTGCCCTCCTTTTATTCTTTCCACACCTGTTACTTACATCTTGGGGTTCTGTATAGTGATTGATCACTTGTGTCTGCATTCTCTACCCCTCTGCCTCTGATTTACATGGCTTTATCTCAGTGCATATATACATTTGCAATCCTGTCTCACTTTTTTATCTATTCTGCTGCTATATTTATTTTTCAGTGAGGACATTGCCTTGTTTGTTACCCCTCTGCCTCTGATTTACATGGCTTTATCTCAGTGTATTTATACATTTACAATCCATCCCTGGAACTGTCTCACTTGTTTTACCTATTCTGCTGCTATATTGATTTTTCAGTGAGGACACTGCCTTGTTTGTTATCTCTATTCATGGGGTCTGCACTCCCTATTTGTGGAATTGTTATTGTTTTTAACTTTTCTACCTGCTTTTAAATGGGAATTATAGTCAGATTACATCTTTACATATGCTTCATTAGTGAGAAACATTTCTCCCCAGTAGCTGTTTCATTTGATACAGAATGATTGAGTAGGCAGCACTGATAAACACCTGTATCAGGAAATGTGTGTGATGTGTCCTGGCCAGTTTTCCATGAAAAGGTACCCTCCTCCCCCACTACTTACTAATGTCTGCACACAAGTCATGTTATTTTCTGTAATCTCCTGATCTCCTGCTTAATTCATGTGGCCAAATGGCTTACCCAGCAGACCTGCAGCTTTTTCTTCTCTTTGTCGCCTGACTTGAGAGAGGGAGAGGAAAAAGAATTCTTCCCTGAATTTTTCTCTCTTTATTTCAGCAATTTTCTTAGTGTAAAGGAGTTTTATATGTATGTGTGCAGTTATATCAGTACTATAGTGCCCCATTAAGTCTTGCTTTTTGATTAATGAAATAGCTTGAATTGGATGTTTTTCTTTCTTTTTGTTTTCACAGCTGGAGAAGGGGACAGGGCCTTGCTGGTATTTAACTTCAAATTTCCTAATTAAACTGATCTGTACTTTCCTTCCTTTTAATAAAATAGTCAGCTAACTAATTGCAGAAACCCTTTTATTGAAGAAGATGGCTAAAAGAAGAAGAGGAGTATTAAAGGATGATAAGTATTTTACTTTTCAGCAGAAATGGACAGAGGAATTTGCATTTGTGGAGAGAGCAGGTTCTGCAGTGTGTCTAATATGCAATGAAAAAATTTCATCGATGAAATGGTCAAATATAAAGCGACATTTTGACCTATGCCATACTACATTTGCATCGAAATATCCTGAGGCAGACAGCAGGAAGGAAGCATGTGAAGAGCTACAGTGCAGAGTGCAAGCTAGTCAGCAGCAACTCCGTGTTTGGACCCAACAAGGTGACTGGAATTCGGCTAGCTTTGCTGCTACTTTAGCAATTGTGAGAAACGGAAAGGCATTCACAGATGGGGAGTATGCAGAAACATTCATGCTTGATGTTGCCAATGAACTTTTTGATGACTTTTCAGATAAAGACAAGATAATCAAACAAATAAAAGGCATGTCTCTGTCAGCAAAAACTGTTCACAATCATATGATAATGATGGCAAATCAAATTGAGGAAACACAAGTGAAGGACATAAATGCAGCACTATTCTATTCTCTCGCTGTGGATGAGTCAATAGACATAAGCCATTTATTCCAGTTCAGCATGATTGCAAGGTATGTTATTGGTGATGCACTAAGTGAGGAAAGTCTTGCTGTTTTGCATTTGAAAGGGACAATAAGAGGGAAGGATTTATTCAAGTCTTTCACTAAGCTTTCTGATGAAAAAAATGTACCAATGGATAAACTTATTTCATTGTGTACTGATGGTGCTCCATGCATGGTGGGGAAAAACAGAGGATTCGTAGTGCTTCTTCGTGAACATGAAAAGAGACCCATCCTAAGTTTTCACTGCATCCTACATCAGGAGGCTCTTTGTGCTCAGATGTGTGGTGAACAGCTTGGTGAGGTGATGTCACTGGTCATTCAGGTGGTAAATTTTATTGTTACCTGAGCTTTAAATGATTGCCAGTTTAAAACACTGTAGGAAGAAGTTGGGAATAATTATCCTGGTCTGCTTCTGCACAGCAATGTGCATTGGTTGTCAAGAGGGAAGGTGCTCAACTGTTTCACAGCTTGTCTGAGCAAAATCTGGACTTTTCTTGAAATGAAAAAATGTTATCCTTTTTTATCCTAACATCCTGAGTTAGCCAACACTGAGTGCCTCCTGAAGTTCTACTATCTTGTAGACATTACTCAACATCTGAACCAACTCAGTGTGAAAATGCAAGGTGTTGGAAATATAATCTTATCCCTTCAACAAGCAGTGTTTGCATTTGAAAATAAGCTAGAACTCTTCATCACTGACATTGAAACAGGTCATTCACTACACTTTGAAAAACTGAGAGAATTTAAAGATGCATGCACAACAAGTGACCCTGCTCAACATCTTGATCTTCAGAAGCTAGCGGGCTTCATATCTAACCTCCTGCAGTCATTCAAAGCGTGCTTTGGAGAATTTCGTGATCACACTCATCTTTTTAAGTTCATAACCCATCCACATGAGTGTGCAGTGGACAGTGCTGACCTGAGTTACATCCCCAGTGTCTCCATCAGAGATTTTGAGCTTCAAGCTGCTGATCCGAAGGCTTCAGACATGTGGGTGAATAAGTTCAAGTCACTGAATGAAGATTTTGATAGACTTGCATGATAGCAAGCAGAGTTGGTGAGCAATCACAAGTGGGGAGAAATGAAAAATCTTCAACCCGTGGATCAACTGATTGTTAAAACTTGGAACGCCCTTCCTGTCACATACCACACACTGCAGAGTGTGAGTATTGCTGTAATGACAATATTTGGCTCTATGTATGCATGTGAGCAGTCTTTCTCACATCTAAAGGACATTAAGACAAACGTAAGATCATGTTTAACAGATGGAAGTCTCAATTCCTGCATGAAGGTTAACCTCACCACATATCAACCAGACTAAAAATCCATCAACAAAACCATGCAGCATGAGAAGTCACATTAATGGTAAGAAGTACTTTATTCATCATTGGTTAGCACATAATAACATTATTAAA
The DNA here is from genome assembly GCF_016433145.1 of Gracilinanus agilis. Taxonomy (NCBI): domain Eukaryota; kingdom Metazoa; phylum Chordata; class Mammalia; order Didelphimorphia; family Didelphidae; genus Gracilinanus; species Gracilinanus agilis. Next base: position 191,506,016 of record NC_058131.1, on the reverse strand, counting down.
AAGAGTTCAGAGGGGGCAGCTGGGTAGCTCAGTGGATTGAGAGCCAGGCCTAGAGACGGGAGGTCCTAGGTTCAAATCCGGCCTCAGACACTTCCCAGCTGTGTGACCCTGGGCAAGTCACTTGACCCCCATTGCCTACCCTTATCAATCTTCCACCTATAAGTCAATACACAGAAGTTAAGGGTTTAAAAATTAAAAAAAAAAAAAAAAAAAAAAAAGAGTTCAGAGACTTATTGTATTTTAACAGTGTTGTTCTTACATAATCCACATATTTTCTTGTATTCAGTGTTAAACATATTGTATGGCTCTCACGAAATTACATTTTAAAAAATGTGGCATTTATGGCTCTCATGGCCAAAAAGGTTGTGGACCCCTGATTTAGAGTCTACATCCCCAATAATATCCCCCTCAACCCATGTGATCAAGCAGTTGTTTTTCTTCCTCCGAATGTGGGTAGTGTTCTTTCTCATGAGACCCTCAGAATTGTCCTAGATTGTTGCATTGCTTCTAGTAGAGAACTCCATTACATTTGATTTTACCACAGTGTATCTGTCTTTGTGGACAATGTTCTCCTGGTTCTGCTCCTTTTACTCTGTATCAATTCCTGGAGGTCATTCAAGTTCATATGGAATTCCTCCAGTGCTTTATTCCTTTGAGTACAATAGTATTCCATCACCAACAGATACCACAATTTGTTCAGCCATTGCCCAATTGAAGGGTATCCCCTCATTTTCCAAATTTTTTGCCGCAACAAAGAGTGTGGCTATAAATATTTTTGTACAAATTTTTTTCCTTATTATCTATTTGGGGTATAAACCCAGCAATAGTAGGACTGGATCAAAGGGCAGGCAGTCTTTTGGGCATAGTTCCAAATTGCCATCCAGAATGGTTGGATCAATTCAAAAGTCCACCAGCAATGCATTAATGTCTATCGGTTTATTTTTAATGAAAATAAAATTCCAGGTTTTAAAATCAGAGATGCCACCTTACCTTCTATCCTTATGTTTGACACACTTGTTGGGATTCAAACCAAAAACTCCTTCTATACTGACCAAGAACTGCAATTCCTGAAAGCTTGCAGATTAAAAAGAAGTACTCTTTTTCAAACTTGGATGACTCCCTCTATTAACATGTTTGGTTTCCCAGTTTGGCCTATAACTAGAGATGTCACCCAGAAAAAGGTGTTTTCTCTTTCTGGATCTTATTTTCCTCATTTTTAAAATGACTCAGATTTTTGACTATTTAATTTTGGTTTTTGACCTCTCACTTGGATCATGGGTCTGGGTTCTATTAATTTTATTACTTTTGTCATTAAAGTTCAAGAGAAAGAGATAGAAAGAGATATGCCATTTAAAATAACTATAGACAATATATAAAACACCTGAGTCCACTTACCAAGATAGACCCAGGGACTCTATGGTCCCAAATGCAAAATAAGTCAGATCTAAACATTCAGAAAAAAAAACATTAATTACTCATGGCTAGGCCGAGAGAATATAATACAAATACAAATTCTACCAAAAGTAGTTTACTTGTTCTGTGCTATACTAACCAAACTACCCAAAAATTAATTTCATAGAGCAAGAAAAAAGAATAATAAAATTCATGTGGAAGAACAAAAATCCAAGAACATCAAGGGAATTAGTGGAGGAAAAATGAAGGAAAGTAGCTCAGCTGTAAAGGATCTCATACTATATTATCAAGAAAGAACCATTAATCAATCTGGTATTGCTTAAGAAAAAGAATATTGGATCAATGGAATAGATTAGGCACTCAGCATTCAATAGTGTATGACTATAGTAACCTAGTATTTGACAAACTCAAACATCCAAGCTTCGGGAAGAGTAACTCATAGTTTTGGGAAAACTGGAAAACGATGTGGCAGAATCAAGGCACAAACACCTCACACCATATACCAATGCAAAATAAAAATAGACACATGATTTAGAAATAAAGGGCAATTTTATAAATTAAATAGAAGATCATAGAGTAGTTAAACTCTCAGAGTTATATTCAAGTAATGAATATATGTCCAAACAAGATGGATAAAACATTATGAGATATAAAATAGATAACTATTAACTACATTGTTTTTTTAAATGCACAAACAAAATCAATGCCACCCAAATTAGAAAGGGAATAACGCACTGGTAAAATTATAGAAAATATTACTTTAAAAGACATCATTTCTCAAATATGGAGATATCTGAATAAAATTTAAAAAAATATACAGCATTCCCCAATGGTCAATGGATATATAAACAGAAAATTCTCAGATGGAGAAATTAAATCTATTTTTAATCATATAAGAAAATGCACAATTAAAGTAATGCAGATTATAATCTCTATAAGATACCACCCCATACCTATAAGACTGGCTATTATGCCAAATAAAGGAAAATAATAAATGGTAGAAGGTATGTGGGAAAATTGAAACACATATGTTATTAAGGGAGCTATGATGTGTTACAACCATTCTGAAGAGCAATTTGGAAACATGTGCAAAAAGAAATTAAACTATGCATACCTATAATATTCAGAAAAACCACTAATAGGTCTGTAATCCAAAGAGATAAAAGATAGGGGGAAAAGACTTAACTTTACAAAAATATTTATAGCATATATTTCTGTAGTAGCAAAAAAAACCTGAAAACTGAATGAATGTCAATTGATTGGGGAATGGCTGAACAAGTTTTGGTATATGATTGTAATTGAATAATATTTTTCCAGAAGAAATGGCACAGAATGTAACCTTAAAAAAACCTGGAAAGATTTATATGAAGTGATATAAAATGAGGTAAGCAGAACTAGGAGAACACTGTAACAGCAACGAACTGTGAATGATTTAACTGTTTTCAGCAACTCAAGAATCTAGGACAACTCCAAGGGACTAATGAAAAAACAACTATTCAAAGTCATAGTAAGAACTGATAGTTTAAATGCAGATTGAAGCATGCTATTCTTTTTTTATTTTTTTAAACCCTTACTTTTCTTCTTAAAGTCAACACTGTGTATTGGCTCAAGGCAGAAGAGTGGTAAGGGCTAAGCAATGGGGATTAAATGACTTTCCCAGGGTCACAAAGCTAGGATATGTCTGAGGCCAGATTTTATCCTAGGACCTCCCATTTCTAGGCCTGGCTTTCAATTCACTGAGCCATCCAGCTGCCCCCTGAAGCATGCTATTCTTAACATGATTTCCTCAATTAATTTTCTTTTTTGTGTTATGTGTCTTCTTTCAAAATAAGAAGAACATTGAGATAGGTTTTGTATGATAACATCTTTACAATCCAATTCATATTACATGCAGTCTTGAGGAGGAAGAAGAGTTGCCAGGCAGGGAGAGAATATGAATCACACAATGTCAGAAAATAATTATTAAAAATTGTATTGACATGTAATCTGGGCAAAAATAAAAATGATGGTAAAAAATCCTCTTACTCTTGCTTGGAGAATATATTAAACCCAATGTTACTTTATTTATGTCCCATTTGGCCCCCTTCATTCTGACATTTTTAACCTGACTTTATAATATAGATTGTATATAACCTAAATTGTTTCTTTCTTTGTGTGTGTCTCTCTCCCCTTCTCTTTCCTCTTGCCTTCATAATGTGTTAAAGAAAAAAAAAAGTTTAGCCAAAAATTGGGCAAAATCGTGCTTGTCTTTAGACTCAGGTTATACATTTCCTAAAAGATGCTGTCTGTAAAAGTTGCTCCATTTGAAGACAGACGGAATTTAAACCAACTAGTATCCATCTACAAGTGTAATGTTCAACCTCCAATTATATCCATTTTCTTCAAAGAAGTACCAGACACTTACAGAATTGGACTGCTGGTAGGCCTTTCCCCAACCATTCCCACTGGGATCAATTATGTTACTTTATCCTAAAAGGCTCCTTTCTATTTAAGTAGATTCAAGAGGCTGGTGTAACATTCCCAAATGTTCCTAAGAAGAATGTTTACAACATATTTCTGTAGTTCATACTAATATTTTCAGCTGAACAGCTGTATGCAATTTACAGTGGTGAGAAGAGCAGTCAGATTTTATTCTCATTTCCTTTTTTGATCTTTTCATGTTATTCATAATCTAATAAATGTTTTGTGATTTAAATTATTATTGTTTGTCCTGGAAGGTTAAATATTAACATCACTCTTATTTTAAGACATTCTAGGCATACATAACAAAATACCAATAATAGTGACAGATGAGTCTTTTGTTATTATTATTTTTAATTTGGTCTTATCTCTAGGATTAAAGGTCTTAAAGTACCAGGATTGGGAATGTACCAGTACTATGGAAGTAAATAATACTTAGAGATATTAGATAATGTTAGATAATTTATTATGGGTAGAATGCAAGTGATGCATCTTTGTCTTTCTATTAGTTATTTTTAGTTATAAATAAAGAATAACAATTTGGATCCATCTATCCTTTTAATGCTTATAACAAATTCAACCAGTTTTTATAAGTAGTATTATTTCCATTTTATAAATGTGTGAAAAAAGCCCAGAAGTAATTATTAATGTGCTCATGGTCAAGAAGCAGTAACAATGCTAAGAATGTTAATCTAGGTCTTCTGTCAGTGAATTTCAGAAATAGAAAGAACCTCCAATGATCATGTGAATAAATAAAATATAGGAATTGACTTAATGCATCTGATGTAAAGAAAATCATCTTGTTAATAGAATAAGTAGAAAGGACCTTGTTCTTCATATGGTCCACCACCCTTATTATACAAATAAAGAAAAACCTGAGGTTCATAACCATTAAATGATATGCTCAAAGTTCATAAAGAAAATAAAACTGAATCAAAAAATATAAATCTCTTGATACAGAGTTCTTTCTCTTGTAACACACTGAGGATTTTACCATTTTCTATATTTTTCTTCTGGCTCCTTTAGCAAAAAGAAAAAAATTAAGAATGAACATTTCTGTGTACTTCAATGACCCTGAAAGATGCTACCATACTATAAGCCATTTATGGAAAGGTTGCATCATGAAATTGGAGACGAAAAGTACCAAAAATATTATTGTATTCAACAGCATCAATTTTTGAAGAAATTAAGTCTGGAGAAGTAGAATAAATCACTTGAAGCCACACAGGTAATATGTTACAGAACCAATATTTGAATACATTTTCCTATTTGCATCTAAATATTATTCATAACATAATAGTGATTGATGTTGATTGTAAGACAATTGGTCATTTTGAATGGATTTAAATATGATTAGTTGACCCTGTATACCAATGCACTCAGACACAGTATGAAGACTCAATAGAAAGCTCTCATTAGAGCTAAGAGGATTGTCTCAGGTGTATCCTAGTTGTGTGACTTTGGACAAGTCACTTAACTTCTAAATTTTGTTGGCAAATCTCTAAGATAAGGTAGAAGAAAAATATGTGACTAGTATAGATGTGAAGTTTCCTTATTCATGATTTTCTCATACAAAATTAAATAACAGAACAACTCCCTCTTTTTTAATCTAATTAAAAAGTCAGGAAATAACATAATGTATTTAGAAATAGTTTCTATTTTAGTAGGTTTAATATTTTAGACTGAGTATATATCAATAAATATAAAAAAATCATGAATTCTGACCATTTCTACAAAGATCTATTTAAGTTTTATTTTGTACGGTCTTTTGAATATCAGGAAATGAGTAGAATGTTTCATCAACAGTGTTTTGAGGTTAAGATAGTAGCAGAGTCAAAAGTAGCTACTTAATCTCCCCTAAACAAAAACATAAAGAAGACATAAAAACAAATTCAGATGAATGAAGGGACCCCACAACTGGGTGCAACATTGAAGGTACGTGGAGTTGGGACACTTCCATGATATAAAGGGGAGAAACAGCTCTCACTAAAACGTGGGCTCCCCATACCACCTAAAGTGCCAAAGCCAGGTCAAAAGAGTTAGAGCAAGTTTGGGGCACCCATTAAATCCTTGCCAGTTACCTGAAATCACCAGGGCCTGCTCCTGAGAGCAGCAAGGCTTAAGACCACAAGAGGCAAAAGAACTCGTTGACTTTGAACACAGACCTTGAGTACAGGCTCGGAACTGGATCCTGAGCTGAGGTGAGGACCTTGGGTGGAGACCCAGAGCAGAGGGGTGCACGATTGTGAAAGCAGTGCCCTGAGACTGTTAAAGGAGCTTCGGGCAGAGGAACAAGCAAGGGGACCACTAGGAGGCTTCACCCTGAGAACAACTGTACCTGAGAACATAGGAGCCTAAAGAGTGCAGACAGACCCTGAGTGTGAGGATAAACCTGAGAGGGCATGAGGCCCACAATGGCAAGCCATCCACAAAAACCCCAAAGGAGAAAGATAAATAAGAAGAAATCTTTAACACTTGACAGTTTTTACACAAAGAATATCCAGACAACAGAGCAAACAGCAGAGGAGAACAAACAAATAATCATATGCAAGCCTTCCCAAAATAATTAAAACTGGTCACAAGCTATTGAAGAATTCAAATCTGCGATGATGAGAAAAATGAAAGAGATCAGGCAAGAAAATAACAGTTTAAAATGCAGAATTTCACAATTGGAAAGTGAGGTAAATAAACTGAAGACCAGAAATGACCAGAATGAGAAGGAAAACCAGAATTGAGCAATTATAAGCTAATGATCTCTCAAGACAGCAAGAACAAATAAAACAAAGTCAAAAGACTGACAAAATGGAAGGAAACATGAAAAATCTCAATGAGAAATTGACAGATCAAGGAAAAAGGTCTAGGAGAGACAATTTGAGAATCATTGGCCTTCCCAAAAAAAACAGAAATTAATAGAAATTTGGATTACATACTAAAAGAAATTATTCAGCAAAACTGCCCTGAAGTTCTACAACAAGAGGGCAATATAGACATTGAAGGATCCATAGATCATGTTCTACTCTAGACCCTGAAAAGACAAACTCCAGGATTATAATAGCCAAATTCAAGAGCTTCCAAGTAAAAGAAAAAAATTTACAAGAAGCCAGAAAGAGACAATTCAGATATCAAGGAGCACCAATCAGGAGCACACAGGATCTGGCAGCCTCCACACTAAAAGAATTCCAAGGCTTGGAATATGATATTCAGAAAGGCAAGAGAATGCGTCTACAATGAAGAATCACCTAGCCATCAAAACTGGCTATATATTTCCAGGGGAAAGTTTGGGTATTCAACAAGATAGAAGATTTCCAAGTATTTGCACAGAAAAGACCAAGACTAAATGGAAAGTTTGATATCCAAAGACAAAAATTAAGAGAAACATAAAAAGGTAAATAAGAAACAGAGGGGAAAGAAAGAAAAATCTTATTTTTTTAAATTTGCCTCTTTAAGGGCTTCAATAAGATCTAATTATTTGTATTCTTAGGTGGACAAATACTATGTTTAATTCTCTTTAGTGAATTCTATTCACTATTATAGTAATTAGAAGAATTATTCCTAGGGAGAGGTTGGAGTACTAAATGGTCTAAGGTGATATGGGGGTGGGAAAGAGAGGGGTGAATAGTAGAGGACACCAAGAGAAACTTAAGAGAATGAGAAAAATAGGATATCCTATTATATACAAAGAGGGCATGGGAAGGGGAGGGGATGAATAATATTATAAGAATGAGAGGAAGAGAGCCTTAAGAGGTAATATTTAAACCTTACTTTTGGCAGAATTAACCCTGAGAGCGAAGAGTAGCTAAATCCATTGGGATATAAACTTTTATCTAACCCTACTAAGTCAGAAGGGATACACGAAGGGGAGCAGTGTAGTGGGGAGGTCAAAAAAGGAAGGGGAGAAGAAGGGGGAGGGAATTCATTAGGCCTTAAAAATAAAAAGAGGGGAATAATAAGGGAGGGGGTACAAAGGGAAATAAATCAAGGGAGGGGACAAGGGTTACTGGCTTAAAGCAAACCACTGGTTTAAAAGGAAATAGTGTAAGAGGTAGAACTAGGAGAGGATACCAAAATGTTGGCGAATACAAAACTGATAATTATAACACTGAATGTGAATGGGATGAACTCGCCCATAAAACAGAAGCAAATAGCAGAGTGGATTAGAAACCAAAAGCCTACAATATGTTGTCTACAAGAAACACATATGAGGTGGGTAGACATACACAAGTTTAAGGTAAAGGGCTTGAGCAAAATCTTTTGGGCTTCAAATGAGGTAAAGGAGGCAGGAGGGACAATCATAATTTCTGACAAAGCCAAAGTAAAAATAGATATGATTAAGAAAAACAGGGAAGGTAATTATATCCTGATAAAAGACATTATAAACAATGAGGAAATAACAGTGATCAATATGTATGCACCAAATGGCATAGCATCCAAATTCCTAAAGGAGAAACTGGCAGAGCTCAAGAAGGAAATAGATATTAAAACCATAATAGTAGGAGATCTAAATATTCCTCTTTCAGATATAGATAAATCAAACCAAAAAATAAATAAGAAAGAGATAAGAGAGATGAATGAATCCTAGAAAAATTAGATTTAATAGATATGTGGAGAAAAATAAATATGGACAAAAAGGAATACACCTTCTTTTCAGCGACACATGGTACATTGTGAAAAAGATGGATATATGGAGGCACCAGGTATGTTACAATATAATCTAAATGGTTGTAGGAGAGACAGGACCAGGATCGAGAGATCAGAGGAAAGAACTTAGCTACTGATAACTGACAAGAATGTCACCAACTGTCACCAGCTCACCATTAGGCCAGAGTCTTAGAAACCAGCGGGCAAGGTAAAAGGTTCTTACAGGTTTAATTATGTTTAACTAACATAAAGGTGGTATAGGGATTTCTACTCTAAATCTTAAAGGGCAAAACAACAGGGCAAGGGGAGGACTTCTCTACTTTAATCTTAGTGATCTAAGCAGGCAGAGCCCAAAGGAGCAGTAATGGAGTCTGGGTGGCTGCTTCAAAGCTGGTTCCAGCCAGGCTTGACCAGCACAGCTAAGGAGTCTATGGGTGGCTTTGAGGGTTTCTCATGGTAATCCACAGATGATCTCAGAATTCCAAAAACCAAGGTGGCCCAAAGTATCCAAGTAGAGTGAGTGTGCTTGAGATGCTGTCCAACAGATCTGAAACTCCTCCTCCACCTGGTGCTGCTCGGTAGTTTTTGTCCACTTGTTAGATGCCACCACCACACAGAATCCCAGGGAAATCAGGATGCAGGGTGTCCTTAACTCTGAGATCTCCCAGGGCTAACAGCAGTTTGTGCCAACCACTAATGGAGTCTCTCTCAGAGCACAAGCCACTACTTCCTGCTCCTTCATTCCATCTTGGAATGCTCCAGCTCCAGCCCTTCCTGCTAGGTCCCACCTTAATACTTAATTACTAATTAACCTTCCTCACACCAACATGCACAAAAATTGAACATGTAATAGGTCATAGAAATATGGCAAACAAATGCAAAAGAGCAGAAATAATAAATGTACCCTTCTCAGATCATAATGAAATAAAAATAATAACTAATAAGGGTACCTAGACAGGCAAAACAAAAACTAATTGGAAATTAAATAATATGATTCTCCAAAACCAGTTAGTAAAGAAGAAATCATAGAAACAATAAACAATTTCAATGAAGAGAATGAAAATGATGAGAAATCCTACCAAACTCTGTGGGATGCAGCCAAGGCAATACTCAGGGAGAAATTCATATCCTTGAGTGCATATATTAACAAATTAAGGAGGGCAGAGATCAATGAATTGGGTATGCCACTCAAAAAATTAAAAAGCAAGCAAATTAAAAATCCCCAGATGAAAACTAAATTAGCAATACTAAAAATCAAGGGAGAAATTGATAAAATTGAGAGTAAAATAACTATTGAATTAATTAATAAGACTAGAAGCTGGTATTTTGAAAAAAACAGATAAAATAGACAAAGTACTGGTCAATCTAACAAAAAAAGGGAAAAAGAAAACCAAATTCACAGTATCAAAGATGAAAAGGGAGACCTCACCTCTAATGAAGGGGAAATTAAGGCCATCATTAAAAACCATTTTGACTAATTATTTGGCAATAAATATAGCAATCTAGGAGATATGGATGAATATTTACAAAAATATAAATTGCCTAGATTAACAGCAGAAGAAATAGAATACCTAAATAATCCCATATCAGAAAAAGAAATTGAACAAGCCATCAAAGAACTCCCTAAGAAAAAATCACCAGGACCTGATGGATTCACAGGTGAATTCTATCAAACATTCAAAGAGCAACTAATCCCAATACTATACAAATTATTGATATATTAAGCAAAGAAGGAGTCCTACCAAATTCCTTTTATGACACAAATATGGTACTGATTCCAAAGCCAGGTGGATCAAAAACAGAGAAAGAAATCTATAGACCAATGTCCATAATGAACATAGATGCAAAAATCTTAAACAGAATACTAGCAAAGAGACTAGCAAGTGATCAAGAGGGTCATCCACCATGATCAGGTGGGATTTATACCAGGAATGCAAGGATGGTTCAACATTAGGAAAACCATCCACATAATTGACCATATCAACAAGCAAACCAAGAAAAACCACATGATTATCTCAATAATTGCTGAAAAAGCCTTTGGCAAAATACAACACCTATTTCTACTGAAAATTATACTAGAAAGTATAGGAATAGAAGGTCATTTCCTAAAAATAATAAATAGTATATATCTAAAACAATCAACAAACATCATCTGAAATGGAGATAAATTAGAATCATTCCCAATAAGATCAGGAGTGAAACAAGAATGACCATTATCACCTCTATTATTTAACATTGTACTAGCAACATTAGAAGTAGCAATTAGAAAAGAAAAAAACTGAAGGTTTCAGAACAGGCGATGAGGAGACTAAGGTATCAATCTTTGCAAATGATATGATGGTCTACTTAAAAAATGCTAAAGAATAAACTAAGAAGCTTGTAAAATAATCAACAACCTTAGCAAAGTTGCAGGATACAAAATAAATGCACATAAATCATCAGCATTTCTATATATTTCCGACACATTACAGCAGCAAGAGGTAGAAAGAGAAATATCATTAAAAATCACCCTAGACAATATAAAATACTTAGGAATCTATCTACCAAAACAAACACAGGAATTATATGAAAACAACTACAAAACACTTTTCAAACAATTACAACTAGATCTAAAGATTTGGAAAAAACATTGATTGCTCATGGGTAGGACAAGCTAATATAATAAAAATGACCATTCTACCGAAATTAATTTACCTATTTAGTGCCTCACCTATCAAACTACCAAAAAACTTTTTTACTGAATTATAAAATACTATAACAAAGTTCATTTGGAATAGCAAAAGATCAAGAATATCAAGGGAAATAATGAATAAAATGTGAAGGAAGGGGGCCTAGCAGTACCAGATATACTATAAAGCAGAGGTCCTCAAAACGGTATGGTACTGGCTAAGAGACAGAAGGGAGGATCAGTGGAATAGACTTGGGGTAACTGACGTCAGCAAGACAGTGCATGATAAACCCAAAGAGCCCAACTTTTGGATCAAAAATCTACTATTTGACAAAAACTGCTGGGAAATTTGGAAAACAATGTGGGAGAGATTAGGTTTAGATCAATATCTCACACCCTACACCAAGATAAATTCAGAATGGGTGAATGACTTAAATATAAAGTGGGAAAATATAAATAATTTAAATGAAAACAGAATAGTATACTTGTCAGATCTCTGGGAAAGGAAAGATTTTAAAACCCAGCAAGATTTAGAGAAAATTACAAAATGTAAAATAAATGATTTTGATTACATTAAATCAAGAAGCTTTTGTACAAACAAAAACAATGCAGCCAAAATCAGAAGGGAAACAACAAATTGAGAAAAAATCTTCATAACAAAAATTTCTGACATGGGGTCTAATTTTTCAAAGATACAAGGAGTTAAATCAATTGTATAAAAAATCAAGGTATTCCCCAATTAATAATTGGGCAAGGGACATGAATAGGCAATTTTCAGATAAAGAACTCAAAAGTATCATTAAGCACATGATAAAGTGTTCTAAATCTCTAATAATTAGAGAAATGCAAATCAAAACAACTCTGAGGTATCACCTCACACCTAGCAGATTGACTAAAATAAGAGAAGGGAAGAGTAAAGAATGTTGGAGGGGATGTGGCAAAATTGGGACATTAGTGCATTGCTGGTAGAGTTGTGAACTGATCCAAACATTCTGGATGGCAATTTGGAACTATGCTCAAAGGGCTATAAAAGAATGCCTGCCCTTTGATCCAGCCATACCATTGTTGGTTTTGTACCCCAAATAGATAATGGATAAACAGACTTGTATGAAAATATTTAGATCTGCACTTTTTGTGGTGGCAAAAAACTTGAAAATGAGGGTATGTCCTTCAATTGGGGAATGGCTGAACAAATTGTGGTATATGCTGGTGATGGAATACTATTGAGCTCAAAGGAATAATAAACTGGAGGAATTCCATGTGAACTGGAAATTCCTCCAGGAATTGATGCAGAGTGAAAGGAGCAGAGACAGAAGAACATTGTACAACAGAGACCAATACACTGTGGTAAAATCAAATGAAATGCTGCTAGTACAGAAGTCTGTACTAACAGCAATGCAATGACCAAGGACAATTCTGAGGGATTTATGGGGAAAAAAGCTACCCACATTCAGAGGAAGAACTGCAGGAGTGGAAACAGAAGTAAAGCAACTGCTTGAACACATCGGTTGAGGTGGACATGATTGGGGATGTAGATTCAAAATTACCACACCAATGTGACTATCAACAATTTGGAAATAGGTCTTGATCAATGACACATGTTAAAACCAGTGGAAATGTGCATCCATTATGGGTTCGGGGGTTATCAAGGGGGTGAAGAGGAAAGTAAGAACATGAATCATGTAACCATGAAACTTTTCTAAAAAATAAGTATTATTAAATGTTAAAAAGAATAGTGTTTTGAACTATGGTAAGTCACTATTGGCTGTATTTCTTAAGTGTTTTGAAAGCTATTTGTCTTTAAATTTTATTCTTATATAAATTGTTCTTCTGGTAAAGCAATAGATAGAGTTTTGTACCTATGGGCAGAAAGACTTAAGTTCAAATTTGACATTGGATATTTTCTAGGTCTCCTGTAGTAGAAGTAGATCTTGTCAACTTTCTTTTAAAATTATTGAAAATGGAGAAGTTGGGTATTCCTTTTTTTGGTTATGGATTTCAGATTAACCAAAATGGTTTAACTTTTTTGTCCTCAATCTATTTCTGAGATCACAAAGTGGTTCATATAATTCACCAATGTCCCCACCTCTTAAATGAGAACAACATGTTCTGTAATGCAAGGTGGCTAACAGAAACCTTTGCTTCTGTAATTTCTAACAGTCACAAAAAGTCAGTTAAAGAGCTTAGAATCTTGAAAAAGTCAGTTAGAACTTGAAGCTATAAATAGAGATGAAGTTCCAATTGGCCTGTGCTTATCTTGTCTTAAGGAAATTTAGACCTATCTTATTTCTCTGGACCTCTTCCTGATCTCTCTGTCTACATCCCTCCCCTTCCCCTGAATTTCCTTTGGGCTCTGGGTGGAAGGGAGGGTTGGGTGATTGGACATTGTGGGTTTAGTTTCTATAGACAAGTAGCATATCCTCAAATAAGTTACCCCTAGTTATAGTGATTTGATAAAGACTTTACTTAAAAGGCAGTCAAATCTTCCTGACTGGGAGAGCAGGATCTCTCAGTCTAAACCTCTCTTGCGACCCATGCCCCATGATCACCCCTCTCCCTAGCAGCAATTAGAAAACCCTAAACCCCTCTCCCCTTCTGACTGACCCTGGTATTAATAAATCTCCTTGTTACCTATTCAAACCCTCTGGTGAATCATTGTGTCAAAATTAAGACAAGGGTTGTAAGGGAAGTAATCATTTCTTTTTATTTTCTTGAGGCAACTGTGGGCATCCATCTTGACAGGAAGTGGTTACCCGAGACTTCTTGTTACTAACAGTTTCTCTGGTAGGGAGGAGCCCCTTTGACTCGTCCCTTGAGGAACTTTGGAAATTGACTAGCGAAGCACTCCACCCTGAGTTAAAACATTTCTGACTGGCCCAACTCCTTTGTACCTATAGATATATCTTTCTTTGCCTGGAATGTTTCAGCCAATCTTTCCTAATATCCTCTGTCTCTAGCCTCTGTGAATAAACCTGTTTGACCTGCCCTCTCCTACATACTCCAATTCCTTTATCTCCTATATACCTTCCTGTACCTTCATTCCTCCTTCAATCACCTTATAATCACCTATATCCCCTTTATCCTTCCTCACACTTAAATTGCCTTCAAGACCCACTCTGATTACTTATTTTTTTAATAGTTCTCAACTCTTTTCAAGGCCCAAGCATGGTTATTTTAATTGCATAGCATTTAGATATATTTTCTCCCAAACAATTCATCTACTGTTAAGAAAACAAATGCACTGAATTAAGAAAGAAAAGCTATTGCAAGGTTTCACCTCTTATTCAGGTCAAGATTAGAACAGAAATAATTGCTTTAAAAGAACTGATTCTAACCTAGTGTTATTTCCACTCTTTGCTATCTCCAACTCTCTTCTATAAACATCAAAAATGAGTGAATCATGTCTTAGCATTACCAATATTTCCCAAACTGATTGTCCTAAGAAATGGAAAAATAGTTATATAAGAAAAGAAATCTGTCTTTTAATCTTATTTCTTCCACTGAAAAATTATTGACCTTAGGTATTGTTTAAAAAGTTATCTAGGATTGTATCTTCCTTTTTATTGTGAAATACAAAATAAATGAGCTTTGTGGTTATTTTCCAGCTTTAAGATATTCAACTCCAAAAAAAGGTTTCAAAGTTTAATGCATTGTACTCATTAAGGCACAAAAGTGAATCAATACATTTTTAAGATATTCCAGAAGATCCCAAAAAAGAGGTTTTGATAATTTAATCCTCAGTTAACAACAACTTAATTAATCACAATACTTGAATCCCTGAGTATTAGATTCAAGTTCTAATGATTGTCAATATTTGCTTACAGGTTGTTTTTTTTTTATGGACTCATCAGATATGCTTTGAATGGCTCATTTTTCTTTTAATTAAGAGCCTTATAAACACAAAATTATAATTTCAAACAAGTTATCAACAAACTAAATCATATTTATACATATTTCTAGCAATGGGTAGTACCAGTCCAAAAAGAGTATGTGACTTCTTGTAAAGGGAAAGAACATAATTTCTTATCAGGTCCTCAATCACAGAACAATAAACAGCTGGTGATACATAACCATTATGCACAATTTAAACCACAATTCTATTCTCTCCAGGTTTATTAAGGAGCTTTAAAAGCAAGTCAAGATAATTTTATGGCAGAAATTTTGTGAGCATGTGAAAATTTGCCCTCCAAAATAGAAAGAAAATGATAATATAATTTCAAATGAAGACTATGGTTATGTACCAACAGATGTTTGTACCTCACTGATTGAACATCTAATTGACAAGGAATCATTACTGCCTCTCCAAGAAGGATGAAGCACATTACATTACATTTTAGAACTGAGAGAAGGCCAGGTGGGGACAGTCCGAAGTCTGTGAAAGAAGTAGTTTGTCTTTTTCCTTTTCTCTCTCTGTCTCTCCCTGTCTCTCTCTGTCTCTGTCTCTCTCCAAAATTAAATCAGTTTTGTCAAGGTATTTTAAAAGAATATATTTATAGCCTTGCATTGAGAATATGGTTGTCAAACAGATAAAAGTATGATTTATAAGCAATTTATAAATCATTGCTTCAAATGTTATCATGAGTTTTACATCATGTTTGTAAATTTGATGACTAAATGATCTCTCAAGTTTTATCAAAGTCTATTTTCCCCCCTTTAAAATAAATGTCACTGCCACCTTCTGGTAAGATTGCTGAGTGAAAGTTCATGTATAAGGCAATGTCCCTTTTATCTTAGAGATAAAAATCTGTCCTAAAATAAATAAATATATATATGTATGCACATATATATGTACCTATATATATGTATATGTATATATATATACATATATAAATGAAATTGGGTAAATTAAATTTTCAAAATGAAATTCTTGCTGAAAAACCAGAATAATTTAAAAAGTGAGTAAAAACAAAAATAGGAACCCTAACATGATAAGGAAGTAGTATAAGATTAAATGAACCAGATGAAATTGAGAGAAGAGAATAAAAGTTCAGTAACAATAGTCTCCCCAAAAGGAAATATGAATACAAAACAAATCAACAACAAATAAGCATAAGCCTCTGTGAAGATCAGAAGATTAAATATATAATGAAAGGCAGATATACTGAGGGTAAATTAAATCACATCTGAAAGCACAGATATATTTTATTTTTATTTTTAATTTATTGGCAATATTTCTTTTAAAGAAGGATGGGGTAAAGTGAGGGGCAAGACCCAGAGTCAAGATGGCAGACCTAACTAAATATGCATTCCTTCCTAATATCTATCAAATTATGCTCCAAAAAATGTAATGCCTCAAAATCAATTTTGGGGCATCATAATCCACAAAAGAGGGGATGAAATAATGCTTATTTCAAATAATAACAATGACACATAAAATCTAATACATTCAGGTGGAAGTGGAGCTCAAAGCAGCATGCCATGGCAGGTCACACAAAGGTAACAGGTCTAAGGTACAACTGAATCAGTAGCAAAGTCTTCTGGGGCTTCCAACCACAGAATGGATATATCCATAAATAGAATACATGGGTCCCATTTCTGCGTCTTTGTACAAGATTCTTGTCACATTGCCCACACAGAACCAAATTTCAGACTGGGTTGGTATCTCTAAATAAGGATGAAATTTTGGAAAAAGAAATAAGAATGGTACAGGAAAATCATGAAAAAATAAAACTGCTTGGTAAAAGATTCACAAAAATATGAAAGAAATTAATACCTGTGTGGTGGGGGGACAGAAACTGATTGGTAGAAGAGGCACAAAAATCTACTTAAGAGAAGAACCTCTTAAAAAGCAGAAAAATGGGAAAAGATATGCAAAAATACACTGAAGAAAAGAACATTTAAAAAAATGAAAAGCAGAATTGGCCATATAGAAAAGAAGTTGTAAAAGCTCACTCAGGAAAATCATGCTTTAATAACTATAATTGGACAAGCGGAAGTTGTTGACTATAAGAGTCATCAGAAAGCAATCAAACAAGTTAAAATGCTAAAAAATAAGAAAATGTGAAATATCTCATTGGAAAAATAGCTATGTGGCAAATAAATCCAGGAGAGATTATTTAAGAATTATTGGATTTCTTAAAAGGTATGATCAAAATAGGAAAAAAAAGCTTAGATATCATCTTTCTATAATCTATCAAGAAAAGCTATCTTAATATTTCAAAACTAGAGGCCAAAATAGAAATTGAAATAATCCACTGATTGCCTGCTGAAAGATGTCCTTAAAAGATAACTCTCAGGAATATTATAGCCAAATTACAGAACTCCCAGGACAAAGAGAAAATATTTCAAGCAATTAAAAGAAACAATTCAAATATTGTGGAGCCCCAGCAGTATAGCAAAAGATTTAGCAGCTTTTACATTAAACAATAAATGGGATGAAATATGGTATTGTAGGGGGCAAAGGAGCTAGGTCTTCAGCCAAGAATTCATTAACCAATAAATAGCATAATTCTTCAGAGGAAAAAATAGATATTTAAAGAAAAAGAGGACTTTCAAACATTCCTGATGAAAAGACTAAACTTGGATTTAAAATTCAACTTTCAAATACAAGACCCCATATAAGCAAAAAAAAGTAAACAAGAAAGAGAAAATTTAAAAAAAAAACACAATATTCAGTTTACATACCTATATGGAAAGACATGTAACTCCTAAGAACTATTAGGGCAGTAAGAATGATTATACATAAACAGAGGGCAGGGGTGTGGGTTGAATATGATGGGATGATTAAAAATAAAATTAAGTCATTAGAGAAATACAGTGGGAGGAGGTAGAAAGAAAAAAAAGAATGAAGTAAATTATCACATGCAAAAAAAGCATAAAAGTTTCTATAGTGCAGGGGAAGATTGGTCATTTGTGGAGGGGAGGAAATTAACCTTACTTTTATTGGAATTGGCTCTCTGAGGAAAAAAATATACAGAATTACTTGGATATAGAAATTTATCTTACCCTATAGGAATGTATCAGAGGAAGATGGTAAGAGAATGGGGTGTGGATGATCAAAAAGAGGGAAATTTGAGGAAGTGGTGGTCAGAAACTAAACAGAGGGAAATAAAATGAAGATAATATATAGTAATAATGGGGAAATGGTTCTTTACAATCTCTAGTAAAGGCTTGATTTCTTTTTTATTGTTTGTTTAATATTGCTATTTTTATAAATTTCTTTTTTTAATTTATTTAGAATATTTTTCCATGGTTACATGATTCAGAATTTCCCCAGCTTTCTTCCTTCCCACCTCCTGGAGCTGACAAACAATTCACTGAGTTATACATGTATCATTGTTCAAAACCTATTTTCATATTTGTAATATAACATCAAAATTCCAATCACATCCTTTTCGAACCTCATGATCTATCATATGTTTTTCTTCTGTGTTTCTGTTCCCACATTTCTTTCTCTGGATAGCTTTCTTTCTCATAAGTTCCTCTGGATTGTCCTGGATCATTGCATTGCTGCTAGTAGAGAAGTCCATTAAATTTGATTGTGCCACAGTTTATGCGTACAATGGTCTCCTAGTTCTTCTCATTTTGCTCTGCATCATTTCCTGGAGCTCTTTCCAGTTCACATGGAAATCCTCCAGTTCATTATTCCTTTCAGTACCATAGTATTTCATCACCATCAAATACCACAATATATTCAGCCATTCCCCAATTGATGAATACCTCTCATTTTCCAATTTTTTGCCACCGCAAAGAGCATGGCTATAAATCTTTTTGTGCAAGTATTTTTCCTTATTATCTCTTTGGGTTACAAACCCAGTAGTGGTATGGCTGGATCAAAGGGCAGACATAAAGGCCTCATTTCTTAAACACATTGAGTAATTAATTTAATGCATAAGAATACAAGTCATTCTCTAATTGAAAGATGGTCAAAGAATATGAACAGGCAGTTTTCAAAGAAATAAAGCTCTCTATAGTCTTGCAAAAATGCTCTAAATCATTATTAATAAGAGAAATGCCAATTAAAACAATTGCAGAACCATGCCACACTTACAAGATTAGCTATTATTAACAAAAAATAAAATAACAAAACTTGTAGGGAAATGTTAGAAAACTGAGAAACTAAGGCACTATTGTGAGGGTTGTGAATTGATTCAACCATTCTGTAGAACAATTTTTACCTCTACCCAGAGGTACATGAAGCGGTACATTCCTTTTGAGCTAACAATACCATTAGTAGATTTGTATTCCAAAGAGATACAAAATAAAAAGGGCAAAGACCTATATGTACAAAAATATTGAAATGAGCTCTTTTTGTGGTGGCAAAAAATTGGAAAAAAGGGGATACTTATCAATTGGAGAATGGTTGAGTTAGCTATAGTGTATGATTATAATGTAAGAGCATTGTGCCTTAAGAAATTATGAGAAAAAGAGCTCAGAAAAATTTGGAAAATCTTACAGGAACATAAACCAAAAAGAGTGAAATTAGCATAACCAGAAGAACATTGGACACAATGACAGGAATACTATAGAATGAATAACTGAGTAACTTAGCTTTTCTTAGCAAAACAATGATACAGAACTATCCTAAAGGACTCATTAAAGAAATACTATTTGCTTCCATGGGGGTAACTGATGGATCTGAATCCATACCAAAGCACATTTTTTTCACTTTCTTTCTTCATTTTTTAGTTTGAGTTTCCTTCCACAAAATAATTACTATGTGAAAAGTTTACTTGATTGCACGTAAAAAATCTATATAAGATTTCTTATCATATGGGGTTTGGGAGAGAATTGGAGGCAGAATTTATTTTTAAAAGTTAGAAATATTTATTACTTTTATTTACATGTATTCAAAAGGAAAAATTAAATTAAAATTATTTTTAAATACTTTAAAAAGAATTAATAATTTATAATAGAAGTTGAGAAATTCTGATAAAGCAGTCCTTATTAAGAAAAAGAGAGTGTCAGAGAAAAAACAAATCCAAACCATATTGTTTGTTTGTTTTTTTAATCAAGCAGAGTAACAAATAACAATAGACAAATCCTTGAGATTTCTACAAAGTAACTCCTCTCAAAATCAAGGATCAGCCAGAAAATTTAAGGCTTTTTGGACTTTGGTGGGGCCGAGTGCATGATGGAATGTGGGAATAATAGAATCTGAATATTATATTTCAGGGAATTATTTAAGAAAATTACTTTGGCCTTCAGGGGTTGGAGCCAAGATAGAGGAGTAACTAAAGAGCAGTGCCATTTCCCCATGAAAATCCTCTCTGACCTAGAGTAAAATATCGCCACAAAATGAATACAGAAGTGAAGGAATCAACAAAGAGAAAGAGCGAAACAGCCTTCCAAAGAGGAGAAACCCAAAAGGTAGACAAAGACCACCAGGGGAAATGAGGTTAGAGGGGAGTAGAACTAGCAGGGTGGGTATAGTTGACAGTGAAGAGAAAGCCAAGGGCAAGCCCCACCTCCACCCCCACATCCACACATCTGCTCTTACAGGTTCCAAGCTTAAGTCTTGCCTGGTAGGAAGACCCGAGATCCTGTTGGGTCAAGTAGTAGTTGAAGCCAACTCACACTTCTAGAAATTTCAAACCTGTGGAGATGTCTGGAGGCTCAGCCCAGGGCAATCTGGGCTGAAGGGAGTCAATCTACAAGGGCCCAGAGCAAAGCAAGGAATGCAAGTCTGGGTTTGGGTTGAGAACATAATGCACAGATTGGGGTGAGGACATGGTTCTCAGGGGGAGTTTCCTCAGGATCTTTTTGCCCAAAACTAAGGGTAGAGCTCCAGGACAGGGCAATCAAGCATATGACTGATTGAATCAAGAACACCTTGAGACAAAAAAAATTGAGTCTAAGTCTGGGATTAGAATTAGAATGAGAGACATCAAAAGAGATGCACAGAGTCAAAAATATATTTGCTAGGCTCAAAGAGAAAATAAAAATGACTTGCTCAAAGTCATAGTTTTGAGCTTCAGATGCAATATACATTTATGTCAGACTTAAGGTCTGTCATTTTACTATATTAGGATACTTCCATTGTCCTTAGTTGAATAAAGAATCAATTTACATAAAAATGTATTCATACAATACATTATATATATTTAGATATACCTATCTGTGTATCTATTTACCTACCTTTCTATCTATCCATCTATGGCAGCTAGATGGTAGAATGGATAAAATGCTGGGCCTAGAAGGAAAGTCATAGTAAATAGGAGCAGCATCCTAAAAAGCAGAGACACTACCTTGCTTACAAAGTACTGTCAAAACTATTATGTTTTTTGTTTGTTTGTTTTTCCTCTCAGGATCAAGTTATGGCTTTATTGACTATCTTGGACAAAAAGGAAAGTTGAGCACTGCTAAATCAAAACTTTTCAATTGTGGTGCTGGGGAAGACTTTTGAGAGTTCTTGAATAGTGGAGAAGATCAAATCAATCAATATTTGAAGAAATTAATTAAAATGCTAATGCTTAACTATTTTGGCTACATAAATGAGGACTTTTTAGAAAAAGCATTGATTTTGGGAGATATTGAAGGCAAAAAGAAAGGGGGATGGCAAAGTTTGATATGGATAGATAAGAGTAATGGAAGCATTGAACACGAGCTTCCATCTCTTCCTTTATTTTCCAGGGAGTGATGGGAAATATTTTCCAGACTTCAGTTTTTTTGATGTTAAGCTTCAAGCCAGCTTTTTCACTTTCCTCTTTCACCCTTATTAAGAGGCTTCTAAATTTATCTTCACTTTCTGCCATCAGAGTGGTATCATCTGCATGTCAAAGATTGTTCACATTTCTCCAAGAAACCTTAAACCTGGCTTTCGATTCATCCAGCCTTGCTTTTTGCATGATGCATTCTGTCTATGAGTTAAATGAAATAACAATATTCAGTCTTGTACTTCTTTTCCAATTTTAAGCTAATCAATTTTTCTATGTCCAATTCTAATTATGGTTTCTTGGCTTGTATATATGTTGCTAAGGAGACAAGTAAGATGCTTTGTTATGCCCATCTCTTTGAGGACTTGCCACATTTTGTTGTGATCCAAGTCAATGGCTTTGCTATAGCCAGTGAAGCTGAATTATATTTTTTTCTGAAATTCCCCCTTTTTTCCCTCCATAACCTAGTAAATGTTAGCAATTTGTTCTCTAGTTCCTCTGGCTCTTCAGAAACTAGTATACTCTTCTAGAAATCCACAGTTCTTTTGCTAGGAATTGGTTTGCTGAATTTTAAGAATAAGTTTGCTGCATTGTGAGATGATAATGATTGCTCAGTAATTTGAATATTCTTTGGCACTACCCTTCTTTAGGAATGAATGTAAACTGATCTTCAATTCAGTAGCCACTGCTGAGTTTTCCAAATTTCTTAGCATATTTAGTGCACCATTTTAACATTATCATCTTTTAGAATTTTAAATGGATCAACTGTAATTCTTTCACCTCACTAGTCTTATTGTTAGCAATGCTTCCTGAGGCCAATTTGACTTCATTCTCCAGGATGTCTGACTATAGATCAGTAACCATCCCATCATGGATATTGGTGATGTTAAGGTTTTCTTATACAGTTCTTCTGGGAGTTCTTGCTACCTCATCTTCTACTTCTGTTAAGTCCCTACCATTTTTTTCTTTTATTAATCCAATATTTATATACAAAGCTCCCTTGATATTCCTGATTTTTGATGACATCTCTTTTCCTTTCCATTCTATTGTTTTCTTAAATTTCTTTGTATTATTCATTTAAGAAAATCTTATCTCTCCCTGCTGTTCTTTGGAATTCTGAATTTGATGGATATATATTTCCATTTCTTCTTTCCATTTTATTTCCTTTCTTTTATCAGCTATTTGTAAAGGCTCATCAGAAAAAAAACATTTTGTTTTCTTGTCCTTTTTTCTCTTTAGAATTTTTGTTATTGTTGTTGTTGCTGCCTCCTATGTAATATTGCAAACTTCTGTCCATAGATCTTCAGGCATTCTATCTATCATATCTAATCCTTTTAGTAATACCTATAAAATGTAATGGTTTTCCCTTCAACTTGTCTGTAATTTGCAATAAGAATCTTAAGATCTGAGGTACAGTAACCTCCAGGTCTTATTTTAATTGACTGTGTAGAGCTTATCCACTTTTGGCTAGAAATTATATAATCAATATGATTTTGATATTAATCACTCATTGATGTCCATATGTGGTGTTTCATTTTGGGTTGGTAAAAGAGGGTATATGACCTTATCAGTAAGTTATCATAGCAAATCTCTGCCATATTTCATTTTGTTCTCAAAGGCCTTATTGCTATACATACATACATATATACATATGTATATATTTATTTCTGACTTTAACAACCTACATCCCTATGATGAATGTGACATCTTTTTGGTATTACTTCTAGAAGATATTTTAGATATTCATAGAATTGTTCAACTTTGGTTTGTTCAGCAACAATTGTGCTAAAAACTAACATGATTTTTTCTCAAAAGAATTAAATATAAAATTAATAATAAATGACAAAAACAATTCTAGACTCCATCCAAATAGAAATTACTAGTCCTCCTGATTTCTTTGCTGAGCTTTTTCTCTATGCCTGAAATCCCTTCCTAGACTTTCTCCACTACCACATCCTTACCTGTTGAAATTCAATATATTCTTTAAGACCCAGATTCAAAGCCACTTCCTTGAAGAAGTCTGCCCCCACAAGATCCTAGTCTTTACCCTCCATGTAGAACTGATTTTTTGTTTAATTGAAGTTTAACATCAATCAGCTTAAATATTTCATATTTACTTATGCATAAAATGAGACTTTTATTGTGGGTATTTGTGAATGTCTTACCTATCCCACTTCACTAACTCCTGCCTGGTAGGAATTGTCTTTTTTCATTACCTTTTTAATACTATTAAGTTATTTCGAAAGTGCCAGTCAAATATATGAAGCTTTGTACATTATAATAAGTGGAATATGTAATTAATAAGTGTTTGATGAGTTATGATGAATAAATGAAATAATTTGAAATATTAAAATAATTTACAAAATAGTGTTCTTTTTTCTGTTAATACCACTAGGTAACAATTATATTATTAACACCTTGGAATTTACAAAACTCTGCTTTTTGAAGCAAACTGTTAGGAATAAATTGTAAATAGTAATGTTCTCATTGCATGGAAAAGGAAATTGACAATCATGAATATTAAATTACTTGTTCATGGTGACAAATCAAATAAGATTCTTTCCTGGGGCTATCATCTAAGTTGTTTGCCTTCATATACTTCATCTGAGTTAACCCTATCCCAGCTGTTATGTATGATAAATTTCACCTGGGGATGAAATATTTTGTTCAGTTAAACTTGTAAGATTTTTTGGATACAGATTCCTATTTATATGACTGCTTATAGCAAAGCAAATTGGAAATTACTGTGTATCCATTTATAAATGGTCATGTAATATTTGATTTTGGAATATGCTATAATATTCAGAAATATACAGATTCATAAACTTTCTTTAAGAAATCATTTGGGATTTGGAAGTTGGTTGAGTGCTGACAGCTACATTTTCCTGACCCTCTCTATGTCAAAGAAATCCTTGAGCTCTGAAAATGGAGTGAGTGAACTATTGTTTGAAATTATAAGAGAAGAATGAAGAGAAATTAGAGGTCGCAGCTAATGTCTAGATGAATAAGAAAAATCCACAGTTTTGTCAAATGCTTCATTCTTCCTGATAGAGTTAAGATACTGTCATAGAAAAAGTCACTGTGTTGGGGAACAACTGCTTAGCAAGTCTACCAGGAATGAGGTGAGAAGCAAACATAGAGAAAAAGCCTTGTTCCTACTTTGGGAAGAAGAGGTATTATTTAGAGAGAAACACTTGTGGGTTGGTAGATGTAACTAACAAGCAGTCCAAACATAATAGCAGCCTGCCTAAAGCAATGCCAGAGGTGTCCTTGGGGTAAGCAATCAACAGAGCAGAGTGAACACAGTTCTGGGAGGCACCCCATACTAAAGGAAAGGTGAGAATAGTCCCATATTTATGTGGAAAACTAAATAGAAAGAGGAAAAACCAGTGGGAAGATATTGGTGGCATCCCTCTCAGGTACCAACCTGATTCATTTCTTAAAATTTTGTAGGTTGTATCTGTGATAAGGTACTCCTCCCAAATTTGGGTCTCTTCTGGTGAATTGCACTTCTAAAACTGTAGCTCTCAAACCACTATAAGTAAACTTACCACTAAGATCCAAAAAGCAAATTAACTTAAAGAAATGACAGTTAACTGAGATTTTGTGGTAAGAATAGTAGGTATATATTCCCTCCCCAAAATTCTGTGGTATTTTCTCCCATAAATATAAAAGAGAATCTATGGAAACAGTGAACACAAATTTAGTGTATGTTTATAATATAATGATTTAATCATGTATAGTACAGTGTGATCAATGTAACACATTCTCAGGCTCCAGTGGAAATGTCCTTTTATCTTCTTGTGATATTTTCATTCTATTCCCCACAGGGAACAGTGTATATATTATTGGTTTAGAACTGCAATTTCTGAATCTCCTCTTATAAAAAACTAAATGTTGATTTGTAAGATTTGTCATTTCTTGAATCCATAGGTGGTTTCTTCTTTGTTTTTAGAAATCATGGTCAACCCTGGTTGCTTCTTGCTTAGAATCCTTATATTCTGTCTTAGAAACAATACTAGATATTGTTTTCAATGCAGAAGAGTGGTAAGGGCTAGAAAATTAGAGTTAAGTGACTTGCCCAGGGTCACACAGCTAGGAAATGCCTGAAGCTGTGAACTCAGGACTTTCTGTCTCCAGGCATGATTCTCTATCCTCTGAGCCACTATCTGCCTTATCCTGGTGCTTCTTGACTCCAACTCTTATGGGTCAGCTTCCAACTCTATTATTATATTCTATGATGTATTTCTTGCTAGAAGAAAAGCTCTGGGTAAAGATACAATATAATGTTAGTATTGTGAGTAAAAGAAAAAAATCTCTCACCACCTGCTCTTCTTTAGTTTTGACACAGTAATAATGTGTCACATCTTTATTACATCTTGATATGGAAACAGCTTTTTAAAAACTCCCAGGAATACGAGTGATCTTTAACCAGGCAAAGACTTTATGTCCTTCAAATATGATCAGATAAACTTTCTTTCACACTGCATAAAAGGATAGAATGACATAGATAAACTTTTGTGCTTAACATACATTTCATCCCTTTTATTATCTACTTCTTAATATTATTAAATAAGATGAACTAGATAATTTCCCCCATACTATTGCTAATAACATTGCCTCTGAATTCTCCACCAGAGGAGAATTCAGCATATCAATGCCCTCTTTTCCAGAGTAATTCTTGTCTTGGGTTCTTAGTATTATAGCACTTAAAGCTAGATGGGTACTTGGAAATCACCTAGTCCCCAAACTAACAAATCCTAGAAGATGAAATGAAGGAGTCCCAGAGAAGTGAAGTGGCTCTTCCCAATGTCTAATAGGTATAAGTAGATAAGGAATGTTAATTCAGGATCATTAATTGAAAACATAATGTTTGTTCCACTATAATATATATATATGTGTGTGTGTATATATATATATATATCTGTGTGTGTGTGTGTGTATAAATATATATATATATATATTCAGTAAGATGAGTACTTTTTTAGTATATCAAAATGTCATGAACAGTATGGCAAAATTTGGAATGTACTTTGACACCCCTAATTTTTTAAGTAAATGGCATATTTCCTTTTCAAGTTGTGCATATGTGTTTTATATTAATTCTAGAATGTAATCCATGGATGGTGATATGATGCCCACTATACTATTTTGCCCTCAATATTTTAGTCACCTATAATTGATCTGATGAGCCTAGACTGAGCCAATGTGCTTTTTCCTCTGCTTCTTATCACTTCAGTACCTGTATCAGATAATGAGACTTGTTCAGTGCTCTCTTCTCATATCCCAGTGAGATGTATTCTCCTTGCTGTTTCCACATTGTTCTGGGTTGGAGCACTGCTTTCAAATCAACAATTTCTAATTGTAATGCTGGAAAAAATTTGAGAATCCATTTGATAGCAAGAAGATCAAAATAGTCAATATAGAAATTAATTCATAATGTCTACTGTCAGTTAAAAAATAAAGCTATAGCTTAAATTCTTTGGCAAAATCGTGATGACTAGAGTAACTAGAAATTACCCTGATCTGGGGAAATATTGAAGGAAAAAGGAATGACAGAAGATGAGATTCTTAGAGAGTTTCATGGAGGCAAAGAGATTTCTGGAAGATAATGGAGAAGAGAAGGATTTGGGATGTTACAGACCACAGGGTATTGTAGAGTCAGATATGACTGAAAGACTGAACAATAGCAACAACCTTACTGATCTTCTTGTTAGCATTTTATTACTCTTTATGTCTTCAATTGCTTTCATTTATTAGCCCTTCCTGCACTTCTTTTTTCTGGCTTATTGAATATGCAAATAATCTCTTATTAGCTCAGACTTACTAAGAATGTTTGAACATTGTATCAAACTGTGATTTATCTGCTTATTTGTAAGGTCTTTGAGTTTTTTTTCCCTTGAGATGTTTGGTAATAGTAATTTTCTTCCCTTATTTTCACCTATTACTTATTTTCTAACATTTTCAGTCAAATAATGGTTTCCTTGGGGGTATAATAATAAATGGAGCCAACTAACCAATGTTTTGATAGAAGGGAGAGAGAGTCTATGAGGTGAGACTCTCTTCTAGCTCTCCCCTCATGCCAGATATACACTGAGAGACATTGAGGGGGTGTCATCCCCAAAAACTGGGTGACCTAGATGGTTGTGCCACCCCACAGGAGTTGAGGGCACGGCTTCCCTATAAGATGAGGTATGTGGTACCCCAATTTGATTCTGAATGAAGTCAGGGTTCACATAAGCCTCCCCTGAGGTCAGTCAACTTCACAGCAGGTGGTCTGGCTCCAAGATGGAGGCAGTTAGACCAAGCTGTGGTTCCCTCTCCCTTGTTGTCTCTCAGGCACTCAGGAACTCTATCTGACTAATCAATGACTTTTATTATTCACAATTCAAGGACTGGGGAAAGGGGTGAAGAACAGAGGGATTTGGGGGGCCCTCTTCTCTATTCTTAAGGAGTCTCTCACTCAGGAGGGAACCTTTGAGGTTCCCACTCCCAAGACTGTCCCCCTGCCTCTTCTCCTTCAGATTCTACTTCTATTTTCTATTTCTATCCTTTTCTATAATTCTTAGACCAGAAAGGGTTTCTCAGCAAGGTTGGGTAATGGGGGAAGGACATTAAGAGATTACTCCCAAAATGGAATCCAAAAACTTGGCTGACTCAGTTAAAGTCTTGATGGGTGAGATGCGATGGAATCTTTCACCAGGGAATCAGGGTTTCCATGTAAAAAAAAAAAAAAAAAAAGATCCTTAGGAAGCCTTCAGGACTGAGTCTGAGCTGGGATGCCCTCCTACTCCCTCTCTCCAGTCCTCAACCGGCCACCCTCTTCCTCCTCCAGAGAAAATCCCAGAATCCTCCCTGATCTCAACTGTCACCAACTGTCAGTCACTCCTTCTCTGGCTCCTTTTGTCCCATCCCCCTTGCACAAATCCAATCCTTAAAAGGGCTAGATCTTAAGGAATCTCAGCCCCTTCCTAGACAGGGAAATTCATTGTTCACCAGCCTATGTTTCTGTCATGAGTCAATTTCAGAGAGTTAGAAATTATTCCAGATGAATTCTCTGCTCTTTCCCTCAGACATAGTGGAGTTCTACAGAAACTTGTATAGCATATATGTACTATCCTGTCCCATTCCTTCTATTCTTTAGTTCTTTAGACCAGAAGTGGAGATAGCTGCTACACCAGAATTATGGGTGTGATTTCTGTAGTTTTGAGTTTTAATTTCCAAAGTTGTAGAATAAGGGAGGAGAAAGGACAAGATGTGTGTTTGATCTCAATTAAAAATAAAAAAAAATATTTAAAAAAAGTATTCTTTCCACTTTTCTCAGCTTTTATTCTTTCTTGCAAAGATCTTTTGCATTAAAAAACTCTGACATTATGCTGGTCATCCAGACTACAGAAAAGTCCAACAGCATGGAGCCCATATCTATAAGGGCACTGGAAAGAGGTACGTGTTGGATGGATTTTATTGCGAAGTGATGAGACAGATGGCTAGTGTAGGCTGTTGCTAGTGTTTTGGTATGAATTAATTATTAGTTAAAAAGTACTGTTTGTTTATTTGTTTTTATATACTTTTTTAGTTTTCTAGTTTCCTAGATAATAGAGATAGGTAAATTTGCTCAATTTTGGTGCATAATTTTTATTTTGGAGATACATACAAGGTTATTAGAGTCAGAAAAATGCATAATGCCCTTTTGGTCACATGACCAGCATGTTAAAAATTCAAATATTGAACTTTACTTTTATCTCCATTTAATTTCATCTTATTGAATTTGGATTTTTTTGAGATTCTTTTTATATCCATATTGTCACATCATATATTACCTCTTTTGTTCCTTACTCTCCTGAAAACTCCAATGTAAAATGTATATTTTAAAATACATTTTATTGATATTTTCTGTTTTTATTTCACCAACATATCCCATTGTATTTTTTTCTTCTTCTCCAAGAAATATATTATTATGATGAATAATTTTAAAAAGAGAAGAAAAATGTTTAGAAAAAATAATCAACATACCTTAGAAGTCTGATGATCTAGACAGATAGAGAGATATAGATATAGATCCATATCCATGGACTGATATTTCAAAGAATTGAGAGTAGGTAACTTTTCATACCTCTTCTGTAAAACCAAATTGCTCCATTATAATTTACCAATATTAATTTGATTGTTTTGTTGTCATTTTCATTTGTATTTTAATTATGTATATAATTTTCTACTTCAGTTACTTCATTTTGCATTAGTTCATATGTCTTTTTATTTCAATCTTTATTGTTATCCTTTCATAAAATGAAGCAATATTCCAGTCCGTTCACATTATTCATTTTTTAAAGTATTCCTGGATGAATAAGCATATATTTGTTCCTAGTTGTTTGCTATTACAAAAAGTATGGCTACAAATGTGTTGTTCTATATTGGACATATCTTCTCACCTTTAAAAATTTACTTCAAAATTTTACTTCCTGTTTGTGAAGGAGTGGAATAACAAATCAAAATAAGTTGGCAAAAGAAATAATGTAGGTGATTTGAAAGGAATGATACTAAAGAAGCAGAAAAAAATAACACTATAAATTAATGAGGTAATTGTGAAAAAATTGATTAAACTATGAAGAACAGTATGACTCATATACAATTAGAGGCAAAAATAAACTTCAATCTTCCTGAATAAAACTGCTCTGGATACTCTGAAGATACCTGCTAGCACCTTAAAGAATTATATAGTAGAAATACAGGAATTATCAGGTGAAAGTTCAGCCAATAAGAGTGAGAAGAGAAATTGAAAGATAATAATAGTTATTGCATTAGGGTTGCTGAATCAGCTATTTGTCAACCCTATAAACATACTAAGGAGAACTGTTGTATTTCTGGAACATATATTCTAAACCTAACAAATAATCTTCCGATATTGATCAAAGTTGATGACAACTACTCATTTCTAGTGTATCACATACACACAAACAATACTTACAGATAAAACTTTAAAAATTATTTTGAACAAATATGAATCTTGGATAAGAAACTGAGGAACATAAGATTACAGTATTTCCCTTACTGCTGCTTAAGGAAGGAGAGGTATATAAAACTGAAAAAATAATTAAATAAAATAAAAACTACTGAAAAAGTAGCATCTGAAGACAGGATTTCTATTACTGGACAACAGATTCAAATATAAATATGATAGATTGCTAGTGAAGCATAGAATACACCATCTCAAATGTGAGAAAAAATATATAATGTTTTACCAACTCTAAACATCTATACAAATACAACATATTAATTTTAAAGTTCAATATAAATTCTAGCATTTGATCCCATTACTATTTATTTATTTTATTATTATTATTATTAAAAAAGGTTAGTAATAGGGTTATTATTATTACAAAGATTTGTAATAGGGTTTTTAGATGTCATTTATCTAATAAAAATATTTTAAAATAAAAATAAACAAATAAAAATAAGACAAGGATAGGAACAGTGAAAATGCCATCAACCTAGATGCTATGGAGAACAGCTAAAATTAATTAAACTCAACAACCATTTGTTGAGACCTGTTACATGTCATACATAATGGTAAGTTCTGGAAGAAAAAAGTGCTCATGGGAGGAAAAAAATCTATGAAATGAAAGGCTAAATAAGTCATAACATAAAGTTAGCTTGCAAAATGTCAAGGTTTAGGGATAAATCAAGAAGATGTAGTGGCCCTACTTCAAGAAGAAAATTTAACCCAATCATTCTGACTAAGACTTAGTGGGATAAAACTTATGATTGAATGAAAGGACTAGATTAATATATGACATTTTATTTTTTAAAAAGAATAGTATAGTTAAACAAAGTTTGGAAAGAACGAGATTGCAGTGTATTACAAGAAGTTATAATCATAAAGAAATCAAGTCACCTGAGTTGGGGAGTATGAAGGAATTTATTTAAACAGGATTAATGGATAGAGACAGAGAAAATAAAGATCAAATATTGGCCACAGAGAAATGATTTTTTTGTCATTACATTATATCATGGATCACCTAGAGAGAAAGAATCAATAGGTGTACAGTTGGGAAATGACAAACATGGCACATAAACATGATATAATAGAGATGGAGATCGTTAACATACAGCCATAAAATGAAGTTGTCTATCTGCTAAAACCAGAGAAGCTAATAATTTCTTTAGTTTGTCTTAGTGAAAATTTCATTCTTCAAATCTAGAAGAATGAGCAAGGAAACATTTTGTTCTGGATTTAATTCTTACTTGCAAGGAAGACACTTGCTGGGTTGGAAGTATTAGAAAAATTGGGTGGTGACTATTCTCTCTTAGAGTTTGTGATAGAGGAAACTAAATCAAGGCATATTGTAACATGCACCAAATGTTTTTAGAAACCAAAGGAAAAGATGGAAATCATTCTAGACTTAAGTAATCAAGGGACAGTCAATTCATGACATACAAGAGATGTTTGAAAATGGAATTCTATAAAAATAGTGGTAAACAATTGTAACAAATAGGAATAGTCAAGAATGTTAATGGCAGTAATGTTACAATAGGAACAGCTAGGAATGTTAAGGGAGAAATTGGAATACAGTATCTCCTTTACTGTCTGAAATAGATTGGGCAGGTGCCCATTAGTTTAGGGCAACTGAAACTCTGTGTAATGGCTTTAGCCTGTGGAAGAACAACCACTAGATGTACACAGATTTACACAAATGTAAAAAAAAATCTCTAATAACTACTAAAGGTATAGGAAAGGTAAGGAAGGTAAACAAAGGTTTTGAGGATAAGGATTCCATTATCTAAAAGGGTCTAAGCTTATCCCAGTCTCACTGGTCCTCATGGACCTGCTTCCTGCTCATGGTTTACCTTAAGCCTTATTAAAACTACTTATCTATCACTAAAAAAACCCAAAACTATACTGGATAACCTTATGCTAATTGCTAATCCTCTAATTATATACTTACTGTCTCTATAAATCACCTTCACCTTTGAATCAGTTTGCTTATTCACTCTCTC
This sequence comes from Gracilinanus agilis, assembly GCF_016433145.1. NCBI lineage: Eukaryota > Metazoa > Chordata > Mammalia > Didelphimorphia > Didelphidae > Gracilinanus > Gracilinanus agilis. The sequence continues at coordinate 191,473,247 of NC_058131.1, read as the reverse complement.
TGCCCACCGCTAGCCCTTCTGGGCCTAACTAGTATATTAAAGCCTAACCATGTCTCAAAATGGCCTGGCCCTCTCAGTACCCACTCAGAGGAAAAAAAAACATTTTTCTCTTTCTCTTTTCTGTTAATTTTTCCCTCAAATTTATTCCAGAATTTTAATCTTTTCTCCTCCTTCACCTGCCTCTAGGTTTTCTCCATGTTCTGGGAAATAAAACACCAGCCTTATCCTAGGGTAAAACCTCCAGGAGACCATTGGCAACTGGAAAGAAAACCTCTTATTTTTATATTTGCTTCTTTAAGGGCTTCAACAATATCAAATTCTTTATATTCCTATATGAAGAAATGTTATGTGTTATTCTCAAAAGTTTTATTCACTATGATAGTAATTAGAAGAATTATTCATAGGAAGAGGTTGGAGTACTAAATGGTCTAAGAGAATAATGGGCAAACTATGGGCTGCATGCCAGATGCACCCACCTGAAATGTTCTATCTGGCCACCCGACATTATTACTAATCTGACAAATAAGATGAGTAGGATAAATACAGTGAAACTTCAAAAGAATTGCCTTAGAAATAGAAGGACAGATGAGCATTTCCTTTCCTTTGGCCCTCTCTTTAAAAAGTATGCTCACCAGTGGTCTAAGATAATATGGAAAAAAAGAGGAGGGGAATAGAAGATGGCACCAAGAGAAACTTGAAGGAATAAGAAAATAGGATAATCTAGACTACACAAAGAGGGCATGGGAAGGGAAGGGGATAAGTAATATAATAAGAAGGAGAGGAAGAGAGCATTAATTGAAAATATTTAAACTTACTTTCAGCAGAATTAATCCTGAGAGAGAAGAGAGAGAGAAAAAGAAGGCACAAGTTGCAATTATGATTTCTTACAGAAATCATATATATGCAACAAATGATATAGCATGATAGCATGCAAATTTCTAAAGGAGAAGCTGGCAGAGCTCAAGAAAGAAATAGATAGTAAAACTATACTAGTGGGAGACCTAAATCTTCCTCTATCAGATCTAGATAAATCAAACCAAAAAATAAATAAGAAAGAAATAAAGGAGTTGAATGAAATCTTCTAAAAACTGGAGTGAATACATCTGTGGAGAAAAATAAATTGGGACAAAAAGGAATACACCTTCTTTTCAGCTGCATATAGTACATTCACAAAGATTGACCATGTACTAAGGCATAGAAAAATGGCAAACAAATGCAAAAGAGTAAAAATGATGAATGTAACCTTTTCATATCATAATGCAATAAAAATAATAATCAGTGAGGGCACATGGACAGGCAAATAAAAAATTAACTGGAGATTCATTGGGACTTCCATTTAAGATGGCAGCAGAATAAGGAGCAGCTGCTCAATCTCTCCTAACCAAAGCATACACGACTCCTCAAGGGGACATAAAAACGAATCCAGACTAACAAAGGAACCCCACAACAGGGCGCAGCATTGGAGGTATGTGGAATTGGGGCATTTCCATGCTATAAAGGGGTGAAAAAGCTCTCACTAAAACACGAGAGGAAGAAGCCCCTCCACCCCCCCCCCACCCCACAACACGCACAGCTCCAAGGCCAATGCACAAGAGTGAAAACAGGATTGGGGCAACCAGTAAATCACTAGCAGCCCCAGGGCTTTTACCTGAGAGCTGCAAGATGTGGGATCCCAAGTGGTTGGGGGGCGCGAACAGACTTTCCCCAGTCTCTGTGAGGGTGAAGACATTTCCCTAGGCAAGGACAAAGATCTCGAGAGCACAGACGTCCCCAAGCTTCTGCGCAGGTGAAGGCAGTGCCCTAGGCGAGAACAACGATCTTGAAAGCAGGGACTTACTCAAGCATCTGCACAGGTGAAAACATTGCCCTAAGTGTGGACAAAGATCTCTAGCCCAGGCTTGGACCTCAAGTTGGGACCAGGTGCAGATGGGAGCATGGCTGTGGAAGAAGCCCCTGAGACTGCTGAAGGAGCCTCGGGCAGAGGGGCAGACCAGTGATGACCAGGAGGCTTGACCCTGAGGACAAGGAGACCAGAGCCCTCAGGAGCTCAAAAAGTGCAGGCAGACCCTGAGTGAGAAGACAAAGCTGAAAAGGGGTGGGGCTAACAATGGAAAGCCGAGAACCCCAGAAGAAAAAGATTATCAAGAAAAACTCTGGAACAATCGACAACTTTTACAAAGAGAAAATCCAGACAACAGAAGAGGACAAACAAGTATGCAAACCTTCCCAAAACAATGAAAACTGGTCACAAGCAACTGAAGAATTAAAAAATGAGATGCTGAGGAAGATGGAAAAAGATCTGGCAAGAAAATAACAGTTTAAAAGACAGAATTTCACAACTGGTAAGTAAGGCAAGTCAACTGAAGACCAGAAATGACCAGATTGAAAAGGAAAACCAGTCCCTAAAGGCTAGAATTGAGCAATTAGAAGCCAATGACCTCTCAAGACAACAAGAACAAATAAAACAAAGTCAAAAGACTGATAAAATAGAAGGAAACATGAAGTGCCTCAATAAGAAAGTGACAGACCAAGAAAACCAGTGTAGAAGAGACAATTTCAGAATCATTGGTCTTCCACAAAACGCAGAAATTAATAGAAACTTGGACTCCATACTTAAAGAAATTATTCAGCAAAATTGCCCTGAAGTCCAACAACAAGAGGGCAATATAGACATTGAATGGATCCAAAGATTACCCTCTACACTGGACACAGAAAAGTCAACACCCAGGAATATAATAGCCAAATTCATGAGCTTTCAAGTAAAAGAAAAAATCTTACAAGAAGCCAGAAAGAGCCAATTTGAATATCAAGGAGCACCAATAAGGATCACACAGGATCTGGCAGCCTCCACACTAAAAGACTGCAAGGCTTGGAATACAATATTCAGAAAGGCAAGACAGCTGGGCCTTCAGCCACGGATCAACTAACCATTGAAACTGACTATATACTTCTAGGGGAAAGTATGGGCTTTCAGCAAAGTTGAAGATTTCCAAGTTTTTGCACAAAAGAGACCAGGACTAAATGGAAAGTTTGATACCCAACCACAAAAATGAAGAGAAACATGAAAAGGTAAATAAGAAACAGAGGGAAAAGAAAGAAAACTCATAATTTTTTAAATTTGACTCTTTAAGGGCTTAAATAAGATCTAATTATCTGTATTACTATGTAGAGAAATGCTATGTATAATGTAAAAACCAGACAGACCTCAAGAGCCAATAGACCGCCCACAGACCCTGAGCGCAAGGATAAACCTGAGAAGCTGCTGGGCTAACAATGGCTACCCAGTCTCAGGAAGCTCAGAAGAGAAAGATTAACAACAAGAAAAAGAAGTCTTTAACACTTGACAACTTTTACACAGAGGAAATCCGAGCAAACAGAGGAGGAGAACCGAGCAAACAGAGGAGGAGAACAAACAAGCATATGGACCCTCCTCGAATAAGGAAAACTCCTCACAAGCTATGGAAGAGTTCAAAACTGAGATTTTGAGGAAAATGGAAGAGATCTGACAAGAAAATAACAGTTTAAAAGGTAGAATCTGGCAATTGGAAAGTGAGGCTCAGAAACCAAATGAACTGATAAGCAAATTGAACACCAGAAATGACCAGATTGAAAAGGAATACCAGAAGATTATAGCCGAAAACCAGAAGAGTATAGCCGAAAACCGAAAGATTATAGTCGAAAACCAATCCCTAAACGCTAGAATTGAGCAATTGGAAGCTAATGATCTCTCAAGACAACAAGAACAAATAAAACAAAGTCGAAAAAATAGAAGGAAACATGAAATATCTCAATGAGAGAGTGACAGACCAAGAAAACCGGTCTAGAAGAGACAATTTGAGAATAATTCGTCTTCCAGAAAAACCAGAAATTATTAGAAACCTGGACTCCATACTAACAGAAATAATCCAGCAAAATTGCCCTGAAGTCCTACAACAAGAGGGCAATATAGACATTGAAAGGATTCATAGAACACCTGCGACATTCAATCCAGAAAAGAAAACACCCAGAAATATAATTGCAAAATTCAAGAGTTTCCAAGCAAAAGAAAAAAACTTACAAGAAGCCAGAAAGAAACAATTCAAATATCAAGGAGCACCAATCAGTATCACACAGGATCTAGCAGCCTCCACGCTAAAAGATCGCAAGGCTTGGAATACGATATTCAGAAAGGCAAGACATCTGGGCCTGCAACCACGGATCAACTACCCATAAAAATTGACTATATATTTCCAGGGGAAAGTATGGGCATTCAACAAAATTGAAGAATTCCAGGTATTTGCACAGAAAAGACTTCGGCTAAATGGAAAGTTTGATATCCAACCAAAAAAATTGAGAGAAACATGAAAAGGTAAATAAGATACAGAGGGGAAAGAAAGAAAACTTATAATTTTTAAATTAGCCTTTTTAAGGGCCTCTGTGAGATCTAATTATCTGTATTCCTATGTAGATAAATGTTATGTATAATTCTCTGTAGTGAACTCTATTCACTATTATAATATTCACTATTATAATAATAAGAAGAATAATTCACAGGGTGAGGGTGGAACACTAAATATTCTAAGATGGCATGGGGGATGGGAAAGAGGGGGTGAATAGCAAGGGACACCAAGAGAAACTTGAGTGAATAAGAAAACAAGATATTCTATTATACACAGAGAGCGCATGGGAGGGAGAGGGGACAAATACTATTATAAGAAGGAGAGGAAGAGAGCATTAAGACGTAATAATCAAACCTTAATCTCAGTGTAATCAACCCGGAGAGGGAAGAGTAGCTACACTATCCATTGGGACATAAAACTCTTATCTAACCCTTCTGAGAAAGTTAGAAGGGATAAACCAAGGGGAGGAGGGGAGTGGGGAGGACAAAAAAAGGGAGGGGAAAAGGGGGAGGGAATTCATAAGGCCTTTAAAAACAAAAAGAGGGGGAAAATAAGGGAGGGGGTAGAAAGGGAAGTTAATCAAGGGAGGGGATAAGGGATAGTGGCTTAATAGCAAACCACTGGTTTAAAAGGAAAAAAGTATAAGGAAAAAGGGGGTAGGAATGGGGGAGGATTTGAAAATGTCAGCAAATGCACAACTGATGATTATAACTCTGAATGTGAATGGGATGAACTCACTCATAAAACGGAAGCAAATAGCAGAGTGGATTAGAAACCAAAATCCCACCATATGTTGTCTAGAAGAAACACATATGAGGCGGGTGGACATACACAAGTTTAAGGTTCAGGGTTTGAGAAAAATCTTTTGGGTGTCAAATGAGAAAAAGAAGGCAGGAGTGGCTATTATGATTTCTGACAAAGCCAAAGTAAAAATAGATATGATTAAAAAAGACAGGGAAGGTCATTACATCCTGATTAAAGGCAGTATAAACAATGAGGAAATAACACTGCTCAATATGTATGCACCAAGTGGCATAGCACCCAAATTCATAAAGGAGAAACTGGCAGAGCTCAAGGTGGAAATAGATAGTAAAACCATACTAGTGAGAGATCTAAATATTCCGCTGTCAGATCTAGATAAATCAAACCGAAAAATAAATAAGAAAGAGGTAAGAGAGGTGAATGAAGTCCTAGAAAAATTAGATTTATTTGATATGTGGAGAAGAATAAATAGTGACAAAAAGGAATACACCTTCTTCTCAGCTGCACATGGCACATTCACAAAGATTGACCATGTTATATGGCATAGAATCATTGCAAACAAATGCAAAAGAGCAGAAATAATAAATGTAACCTTCTCAGATCATAATGAGATAAGAATAATAATTAGTAAGGGCACCTGGACAGTGAAATCAAAAAGTAATTGGAAATTAAATAATATGATTCTCCAAAACCAATTAGTCAAAGAAGAAATCATAGAAAAAATCAACAATTTCATTGAAGAGAATGACAATGATGAGACATCCTACCAAACTCTGTGGGATGCAGCCAAGGCAGTACTCAGGGAGAAATTTATATCCTTGAGTGCATATATTAACAAATTAAAAAGGGCAAAGATTAATGAATTAGGCATGCAACTCAAATAATTAAAAACCGAGCAAATTAAAAATCCCCAGATGAAAACTAAATTAAAAATACTAAAAACCAAGGGAGAAATTAATAAAATTGAAAGTAAAAGAACTATTGAATTAATAAATAAGACTAGAAGCTGGTACTTTGAAAAAACAGATAAAATAGACAAACTACTGGTCAATCTAATAAAAAAAAGAAAGAAGAAAACCAAATTGACAATATCAAAGATGAAAAGGGAGACCTCACCTCTAATGAAGGGGAAATTAAGGCAATCATTAAAAACTATTTCGCCCAATTATATGGCAACAAATATATCAATTTAGGAGATATGGATGAATATTAAAAAAATATAAACTGCCTAGATTAACAGCAGAAGAAATAGAATACCTAAAGAATCCCATATGAGAAAAAGAAATTGAACAAGCCATCAGAGAACTCCCTAAGAAAAAATCACCAGGGCCTGATGGATTCACAAGTGAATTCTATCAGACATTCAAAGATCAACTAATCCTAATACTATACAAATTATTTGATATGATAAGCAAAGAAGGAGTCCTACCAAATTCCTTTTATGACACAAATATGGTACTGATTCCAAAGCCAGGGAGATCAAAAACAGAGAAAGAAAACTACAGACCAATCTCCCTAATGAACATAGATGCAAAAATCTTAAATAGAATACTAGCAAAGAGACTCCAGCAAGTAATTAAGAAGATCATCCACCATGATCAGGTGGGATTTATACCAGGAATGCAAGGTTGGTTCAACATTAGGAAAACCATCCACATAATTGACCATATCAACAGTCTAACAAACAAAAATCACATGATCATCTCAATAGATGCTGAAAAAGCCTTTGATAAAATACAACATCAGTTCCTATTGAAAACACTGAAAAGTATAGGAATAGAAGGACCTTTCCTAAAAATAATAAACAGTATATACCTAAAACCATCAACAAACATCATATGCAATGGGGATAAATTAGAAGCCTTCCCAATAAGATCAGGAGTAAAACAATGATGCCCATTATCACCTCTATTATTTAATATTATACTAGAAACACTAGCAGTTGCAATTAGAGAAGAAAAAGAAATTTAAGGTATCAAAATAGGCAAGGAGGAGACTAAGCTATCACTCTTTGCAGATGATATGATGGTCTACTTAAAAAATCCTAGAGAATCAACTAAGAAGCTTGTAGAAATAATCAACAACTTTAGCAAAGTTGCAGGATACAAAATAAATGCACATAAATCATCAGCATTTCTATACATTTCCAACACACTACAGCAGCAAGAAGTAGAAAGAGAAACACCATTCAAAATCACCCTAGACAATATAAAATACTTAGTAATCTACCTACCAAAACAAACAGCAATTATATGAAAACAACTACGAAAAACTTTCCAAACAAATAAAACTGGATCTAAACAATTGGAAAGCCATTGATTGCTCATGGGTAGGACAAGCTAGCATAATAAAAATGACAATTCTACCCAAATTAATTTACCTATTTAGCGCCATACCTATCAAGTTACCTAAAAACTTCTTTACTGAATTAGAAAAAACTATAACAAATTTCATTTGGAATAACAAAAGATCAAGAATATCAAGGGAAATAATGAAAAAAAAATGTGAAGGAAGGGAGCCTAGCAGTACCAGATATTAAACTATACTATAAAGCAGCAGTCATCAAAACAATATGGTACTGGCTAAGAGATAGAGAGGAGGAAAAATGGAATAGACTTGGGATAAATGACATCAGCAAGACAGTGTATGATAAACCCAAAGAGCCCAACTTTTGGGACATGAATCCACTATGTGACAAAAACTGCTGGGAAATTTGGAAAACAATATGGGAGAGATTAGGTCTAGATCAACATCTCACACCCTACACCAAGATAAATTCAGAATGGGAGAATGACTTGAATATAAAGAGGGAAACTATAAACAAGTTAAGTGAACACAGAATAGTTTACTTGTCAGATCTGTGGGAAAGGAAAGACTTTAAAACCAAGCAAGAGTTAGAGAAAATTAGAAAATGTAAATTAAATGGTTTTGATTATATTAAACTAAAAAGTTTTTGTACAAACAAAAACAATGTAGTCAAAATCAGAAGGGAAACAACAAATTGGGAAAAAATCTTTATAACGAAAAACTCTGACAGGGGTCTAATTACTCAAATATACAAGGACTTAAAGCAATTGTATAAAAAAATCAAGCCATTCCCCAATTGATAAATGGGCAAGAGACATGAATAGGCAATTTTCAGGTAAAGAAATCAAAAGTATCAATAAGCACATGAGAAAGTGTTCCAAGTCTCTAGTAATTAGAGAAATGTAAATCAAAACAACTCTGAGGTATCACCTCACACCTAACAGATTGGCTAAAATGAAAGAAGGGGAGAGTAATGAATGCTGGAGGGGATGTGGCAAAATTGGGACATTAATGCATTGCTGGTGGAGCTGTGAACTGATCCAGCCATTCTGGCTGGTAATTTGGAATCATGCTCAAAGGGCTATAAAAGAATGCCTGCCCTTTGACCCAGCCATACCATTGCTGGGTTTGTTCTCCAAAGAGATCATAGATAAACAGACTTGTACGAAAATACTTATAGCTGCGCTTTTTGTGGTGGCAACAAATTGGAAAAGGAGGGTATGTCCTTCAATTGGGGAATGGCTGAACAAACTGTGGTATATGTGGGTGATGGAATACTGTTGTGCTAAAAGGAATAATAAACTGGAGGAGTTCCAGGCGAACTGGAGAGACCTCTGGGAACAGATGCAGAGCAAAAGGAGCAGAGCCAGAAGAACTCTGTACACAGAGACTGATATACTATGGTAAAATTGAATGTAATGGACCTCTGTACCAGCAGCAATACAGTGACCCAGGACAATTCTGAGGGATTTATGGTAAAGAACGCTACCCACATTCAGAGGAAGGACTGCAAGAGAGGAAACATATAAGAAAAACAGCTGCTTGAACGCATGGGTCGGGGTGGACATGATTGAAGGTGTGGACTCGAAACTACCACACCAATGCAACTACCAACAATTTAGAAATTGGTCTTGATCAAGGACACATGACAAAACTATTGGAAATGTGCATCAGCCATGGTTGGGGGGAGTGCGGGGGGTGAAGGAGAAAGGAGGAGCATGAATCATGTAACCATGTTAAAAATGAATATTAATAAATGTTTGAAAAAAAATTCATCTTACCATTTTACCTTATATGGAAGCAAAAAAGAAGGGAATAAGAAAACAGACAAAAAAGGAGGGTGAACTTGAGAAGTAGTCAAAAACAAAAATATATGTGAATAAAGAAAATTTGAAAGTAGAAGAGAAAGAAATGGAATATTAGGAAGGAAATGCACAATTATCAATAACTGTGAATGCAAATAGAATGGACTTATCCATTAAATGGAAAAGGATAATAAAGAAGATTAAAAGTCAGAAGGAATATCATAATATGCTGTTTACAAGAAACATTAAAAATATAGAGATGCTTACAGAGTAAAGCTAAAGGGCTAGAATAAAATCTACTATGCTTCAGCCACAGTTAAAAAACCAGGGGTAGCAAGTATTATCTGAATGTTTATAATAAAGTATAATTGTCCCAGAAGAAATGACAAAAAGATGATTAAAATACTCTGGAAAGACAAATATGAATTGATTAAAAATGACATTAAAAGAATCAAGAGAACATTATACACAATAATAGCAATAAATATCATACTCAACTGTGAATAGATTAACTATTATCAGTAATACAAGGATTCTGGGCAATACAAAGGGACCCATGGTAAAAAAGGCTATTGACTGCCAAAAAAGGAACTGACAAAGTCTAAATACACTTTGAAATATGCCATTCCTCAATTTATTTACTCGAAGAATTTTTCTTAAGTGTAAATGGTATGTGTATTCTTTCACAACATGGAATCATCTATTGTATTATAAAACATGTACAATTTGTATTATATTACCTGTTCTTGGGGAAGAGATGGGATAGAAGGAGAGAACATAGATCTAAAAATATCATAAAAATTTTTGCATGTATAACACATTTGATTGTCAGTCAAATTAGGGAAAAACAATATAAATGCCTTTAAAACACTTTAAAGAAACACAAAAAATAAGCAGTATAATTTGCTTCTGCATTGGTCATTGCAATAAAATTAAAAATAATACTATTCTACTACCTAAATTAAGTTACATATTTGGTGTTTTGCCATTTAAAGCACAGAAGTATTAACTTATAGAATCAGAAAAAATAATAAAAAATTAATCTTGAGGAATAAATGTCCAAGAATCTCATAAGAAACATAAAAAGTGAGAAGAAAGCAATCTAGTAGCACCACAGCTCAACCTATACGACAATGTAATCATAATCAAAACTACTTAGAAATGAGGTAAAAACTTATAAAAAAAATTAATCAATTTCTTCTACACCAAGTGAAATTTTCTGACATGTTCTACTGACCATGTTGCTCTCACCTCCTCATTGCCTTATTATTAAATAAACTCCATTGGCTTCCTGTTATGTTCAAGATAAAGAAATAATCCTTTGTCATGTAAGACTCTTCATAACCCATTCCTACTTTTCTAGTCTCCTTACCCTTTATTCCCCCATGTATACTCTCTATCCCAATTTTGTATTTACTGAACCTCATTTTTCTTCATCCCTATGTATATGCACCATCTGTACCTTGTGTCCAGTATACTGTTTACCACTGACTCCTCCTCATGGATTCTGGGATTTCCCTCGTAATTCAACTGATATCCCACCCTCTGCATATAGTGTTTCCAGGTGATACTGACTTATTAATGCCTTCCCTTTCAAAATCCCTTTTCCATACTCTGGAAAATTTTCTATGCTTTTAACTAGTAATTAAAAACTGTGTTCCCCATTTTAATGTGATCTCCTTTGAGGAGAGGCATTATTTATTTTTATTTTGGTATATCCTTACATCCTCAAAATTTCTCAGGCCCTGTAACATAGTAAATACTTAACAAAATCACTGAGGGGAAGCAAAGAGACATATTGGAAAATAGAAATGACAAAATATATTAATACAAATTTTATTTTTTTAAATGTCAGTCTAATTGGTTCATATTACTTGAAATGAATCATAACTCATATTTTTGCACTCTAGAATTTTTCCAAAGGAAATCCAGAATCATTTTCTGTTTTTTTTCCCTAGCCTTTATATATGTTTTCCTGATCATTGAAACCTCACTGAAATTACTTCAATAATCATCACTATCAGTTCTTTCAGGACCTGAAGATATAGTTGTTTTGACCTTATTTCTTATAGTAAATGCATCTTTACCATCTCACTTTGGTTTCCCATTTCAAAGATCATTCCACTCTGAAGAAAAAAAATGGAAATATGATTATAGTTTAATAGCTCAGAATTCTCCTATAGCCATTTAGGATTCCATTAATTTACAAAAGAAGTTCAAATCTTTATGAAATTTTATTCCTCTCCTCCACCATAACTATGAAAAGAAAAGACAACTTTACTTGTTTCTTAATTCATCCTGGAATTCTTGCTACTAATCTTGTTAAAACACAATGTCATTTTAAAAATATACATCTTCCATGACTTGCCCTTATTTTCATTACCTTTTGAAATTTGTATTGATCAATAAGGTCCTCCTACGCTTCAACAAAGCTAGTGTATAATTTTATTTAAAGAGCTCTCTATTTTACTTCAAAAAAGAAGATTTTTGAAATTCTTTAGAATTTTTTAAGAGGTTCCCCTTTTTCTAATGCCATCAATTCATTAACTCTCTCTATCTCTCTGTCTCTCTCTTTCTGTCTCTGTCTCTGTCTCTGTCTCTCTCACATACACACACACATACACACACACACATACACAAATACTTTCCCTGCTAAATACTAGACTATTGGTCTTATTCATCTTTTCTGTCAAATTATTGATGTCATTTCTTGCTATTAATTTATTAATTGCCTTTGATATCCTTTTCATGTTCTAATGAAAAGAGAAATTGTACAGTCTGAAATCCAGTTCATTTAACTAATTTGCCAACTGTGTAAATTATCTTGATATTCTTTTTTAAAAAAATCTATTTAATTAATGAATTAATTTAGAATATTTTCCCATGGTTACATGATTCATGTTCTTTCACTCCAATCCTCTCTCTCCGCTCCCTGAGTGAATGAGCAATTCCACTGGGTTTTACATGTATCATTGTTCAAAATATATTTCCATATTATTACTATTTGCACTAGAGTAATCATTTAGAGTCAACATCCCCAATCATATTCCCATCGAACCATGTGATCAATCATATGTTTTTCTTCTGTTTTTCTTCCATATTTCTTTCTCTGGGTGTGGATAGTGTTCTTTCTCAAAAATCCCTCAGAATTGTCCCAAACCATTGCATTGCTACAAGTAGAGAAGTCCATTACATTCAACTGTGCTACAGTGTATCAGTCTCTGTGTATAATGTTTTCCTGGTTCTGCTCCTTTTGCTCTGCATTAATTCCTGGATGTCATTCCAGTTCACATAGAATTCCTCCAGTTCAATATTCCTTTCAGCACAATAGTATTCCATCACCATCAGATACCACAATTTGTTCAATCATTCCCCAATCAATAGACACCCCCACATTTTCCAATTTTTTGCTACTACAAAGAGCACAGCTATAAATATTTTTGTATAAATATATTTCCTGATTATCTTTTTGGGATACAAACCCAGCTGTGGTATAGTTAGATCAAAGGGCAGACAGTCTTTTAAAAACCTTTGGGAATAGTTCCAAATTGCCTTCCAGAATGTTTGGATCAATTCACAACTTCACCCACAATGCATTAGTGTCCCAATTTCTCTACATCCCCTCCAACATTTGTTACTTTGCTTTGCTGTCATATTAGCAGTCCCAGATCTTAAACTGTACTACAAAGCAATGGCCATCTAAACAATATGATAATGGCTAAGAGCTAGAAGGGTGGATCAATGGAATAGACTAGTTCTAAACTACTTCAGCAAGCTACTGTTTAATAAACACAAAGATCAAAGCTTTTGGAACAAGAACTCACTATTTGACAGAAATTTCTGGGAAAATTAGAAAACAGTATGGAAAAATAATTTTAGATCAACTTCTTATACCTTATGCCAAGACAAATTCAAAATTGGTAAATGACCTAAATATAAAGAATGAAAGCATAAATAAATTAGGTGAATATCAAATAGTATACCTGTCAGATGTACAGGAAATGAAGGAATTTAAAATGAAGAAATTGATAAAAAAAATCACAAAATGTAAAATGAATAATTTTGATTATATTAAATTATAAAATTTTTATACAAACAAAACCAATGCAACTAGAATTAGAAGGAAAGCAGCAAACCAGGAAAAAAATTTATAACAAAACTCTCTGACAAGGATCTAATTTTCCAAATATATAAGGAACTAAGTCAAATGTACAAGAAATAAAGTCATTCCCCAATTGACAGAAGGTGTGTGATAATGAGATTAAATCTACCCTGCCCACCTTTAGATTTAATCCCCAAAGCTGAAAACATCTACACTTAACTCACAAGTTTGGAAGCTTGTGGCCCACGTGTGCTAGAGTGAGTGACAAATCAAAATTTACTAACTGCCTCCTGGGCAGTCCTAAGAAAAGCATCTGTTGTGCTTGGGCACATAAACTAAGAGGAAGGCACAGGAAGTGATGCATAAGAAGCCCCTTTTAAAGATAGCTCAGTGAGTTCAGCTGGTCTCTTCTTGTTCATTGCTTGGAAATGGAAGTGCTCTGGAGCTAGGACCCTGAGACTTTTGTGAGACTTTTCTGAAATATTTCTCTTCGAATTACACGTTGTGAGTGTAAAGACTAAATTGTCCTGGAATTCCAGGTCCTTCAGACCCTGGGCCTTCAAGACCAAGCCTCTCTTGACTGAGGGCTAATTAGATCTGGTTGGGTTAAACTAGGGGAACGGAGCAAATTACCTAGTGTGTTAGATTACTTATCCTATCTTATCCTCTCTTTCATTTCTTACTCTTATCTTGGTGTCTTATGGTAATTAATTGTACCAAAGAGTCTTTGTTCCTCTTTGCACCTAGGAATCTGTCACCCCCATTCCTGAGAATTATCCACCCATACCACCACAAATTTTATCTTGAATCAGCCTTTTCCAGATATCTTAAATATTCCATGTTGCTTAGAGATAGTATCCAAGAAGATGGATTATTTTGAAATATCTGTGTATATTGATACTGGTCTTGAAATAGATGCTTCATTTATTGAAAGGCCTTAAAATATTTTTGAAATCATTTATTCTCTTTGAAAATTAAATTTAGTATGATTTTTTTATATTTAAGTTATTCATGTTTGTATTAACCTCTCAGTTCACTTCAAGTACTCAATTCCATTATTTTCTATTCTTACAAATACATAGGCCTTAACTTATGAGGCACATAATATACAATGAGACAGCACACAAATAGTGTAAAGATGGACAGAGACAAAAAGGCACCTTAGTAGCAGGGAAATCTGAAACTTCTTTGATAGTCTTTTCTTTCCAAACCTACCATTAAAAAGTTCCTCAACATGACAAGAGTTAAAAATCAATAGCAAGATGGAGTGTAGGGGCTCTCCTGCTGAAAAAAAAATTGAAAGGTAGTCAGAAAGCATCAATTTTCATGGAATTTTCACAGGATAAGGAGGAACCAGAAGTAAAACTGCATACTGAGGAGTGTTGGCCAACCATCCCTCCCCACCTAATGTGCCAGGTTCCAATCCTTGGCATAAACTATCTTTGGGATCCCAAGTCCTTGCCTACACCATTAACAATAGAGCACCCTGATCTCAAATCTACCACTTGAAGTCCCAGGCCCTGGCACCAGCCTGCACTGAGGTGTAGGAGTTCACAATTCTTGGCCCTTTCAAGCCTGTGCCACAATGAAGATCTAGCCCCAAGGCAAAATAGATCCCAGTACTGAGACCTACAAGCCATCAGCAAAGAAAACAGAATCAACAACTTTCAAAACTCTTAGTTCACAGGGAAAATAAGGCTGGGAAAATGAGCAAACAGCAAAAGAAATACCTAACCCTAGAAAATTTCTATGGAGATAAAGAGCAAAATACAGAATCAATAGGTGATGATGAGATTCAAGCAACCATTAAGAAAACTTTAAAAAAGTGGAGGGATTGTTTTAAGACTCTAGAGTAACTCAAAAATAAATTAAAAATTAGATAAGACAGGTTGAAAAAATGGAAAGAAAAATAGGAAGAAGAAAAAATAAACTAAGGCAAAACAAAATGACAGCTTAAAAAGCAAAATTGGTCAGTTAGGAAAAAGAAGAAAACCCAATGAAGAAAAGAGATTGTTAAAAAACTGAATTGATCTACTAAAAAAAAGGCACAAAAAATCTAATGAAGAAAAAAGTTCCATTAATAGTAGAATGGATCAAATGGAGTCAAAAGGTCATGGAAGAAGATCATTCTTTAAAAATTAAAACTGTGTAGATAGAACCTAATGACTTCACAAGACATCAAGATATAATAAAACAAAATCAAAAGATGGCAAAATGGAATATAATATTATATATATATATATACATATATATTTGATAAAACAAAATACCTGAAAAAAAGTTTCAGGAGGGACAATTTAATAATTTTTGGACTACCTGAAAGTCATGATTAAAAAAAAGAGAGAGAAAGAACTAGACTTCATATTACAAGAAATTATCAATTAAAACTGCACTGATATTCTTGAATAAGAGAGTACAATAGATATTCAATATTCAATAGATCACCTCCTGCGGTAAACCCCTAGATATCAAATGCCAGCAATGTTATAGCCAATTCAGGAGTTCCTAGGCCAAGGAGAAAATATTGAAGTCAGAAACAATTCAAATTTCAAGGAACCCCAGTCATTATTACAAAGAATCTTGTAGATTCTACATTTAAGGAACTAAAGGTTTGAAATATGATAATTGGGAAAGCAATAGAACTGGGTTAACAACTAATAATCATCTCCCCATCAAAATTGAGTATATTGATTCAGGGGGCAGTACGTTCATTTAATAAAATAGCAGATATCCAAGGTTTCATGAAGAGAAGATCAGACTTATAAAGGTAATGTAATGTTCAAATACAGAATTAAAGAGAAGCATATAGAGGTAAATAAGAAAGAGAAAAAATTTAAGGGCTTCAATAAGGTCAAATTGTTTATATTCCTATATGTAAAGATGATACCTATAACTCTTTAAAATTGTTTTATTATCATAGTTTTATAAATAAATAAATAAATAAATATATATATATATATATACACAGAATTGTTGGCAGCAAGTGGTTTAGGATATGTTAAAAAATCAAGTGGTTAAAAATAGAACTGCACTAAGAGAAATGTCAAGAGAGAAGAAAAATAGAGTAAATTTTATCACAAGAGATTCAAGGGTAGGGACAGAAACTATTACAGTAGAGTAGAAGATGAGGGTGATGACAGGTAATACTTAAAACTTTACTCTCATTGGAATTGGCTTGTAGAGTGAAGAATAGGAAGATTCATTGGAGTATAGAATCCTATCTTACCCTATAGAGAATTAGAAGGAGAATAGGGAAAGGGGTGGTG
>NC_058131.1:191329548-191456580 GCF_016433145.1 Gracilinanus agilis | reverse complement strand
AGGAGCTGTTTTAAGATATATATATATATATATATATATATATATATATATATATATATATATAATAGAGAAGAGTATTGGTTAATTTGATCAAAGATAAAGAAAGAAGAGAATCAAATTACCAGTATGAAAAATGAAAAGGGTGATTTCACCTCTAATAAAGAAGAAATTAAACCAATTATTAGTTATTTCATCCAATTATTTGATAATAGATCTGATAATCTACATGAAATGGATGAATATTTGCAAATATATAAAGTGTCTAGATTAACCACAAAAGAAACAGAATACTTATATCAATTCATCTCAGAAAAAGAAGTAAAGTAAGGCATTTTTGAATTCCCAAAGAAAACATCCCTAGGCCCAGATGGATTCACATGTGAATTATCTCAAACATTTAAAGAAAAATTAATCACAAACCTCCGCAAATTATTTGGCAAAATGAGCAAAGAAGGATTCCTACTAAATCATTCTCATGGCACAAATATGATGCTGATATCTATGCCAGGCAGATGTAAAACAGAGAAAGAAAATTATAGAAATATATAAAGCACTACAAAGATACTACAGTAATACATTACAAGGATTATTCATTATTCCCAAGTAGAATTTATATCAGGCATACAAGACTGGTTTAATATTAAGAAAACTATCAGCATAATTGACCATAGCATTAATCAAACTATCTAAAATCACATGATTACCTCCATAAATTAGAAAAAGCCTTTGACAGAATATAATGCCCATTCCTTCCTTTTGAAATCACTAAAAAAGAATAAAAGGGCTTTTCCTTAAAATAGTAAGTATTATTTATTTAAAACCATCAGCAAGTATTATCTGCAATGGAGATAAGTTAGAAGCCTTTTCAATAAAATCAGGAGTTAAGAAAAGATACCTGTTATCACCTTTATTCTTTAATATTATACTAGAAATGCTAGCTTTGACAATTAGAAAAGAAAAATTAAATGAATTAAAGTAGCCAAGAAGGAAACTAAACTACCATTCTTTGCAGATAATGGTATATTTAGAGAAGTTTCTAAAATAAACTAAAAAATTGTCAAAATACCTTTAATAGGTACAAAATAAAACCCACATAATTCTTCAATATTTTGATACATTTGCAACAAAACTCAGCAGCCAATGTTAAAAAGAGAAATTTCATTTAAAATCACTATAGGTAATATAAAATTCTTAGAAATATATTTACCAAGACAAATGTAGGAATTATGTGAACACAATTATAAAACACTTTTTACACAAATAAAATTAGATCTAAACAATTGGGAAAAAAAAACAAACATTAATTCCTCCCAGGTAGCCAAGCTAAAATAACAAAATAATAAAAAATGACAATGCTACCTAAACTATTTTACTTATACCTATAAAACTACCAAAAAAACTATTTTATAGAACTAGAAAAAAACAATAAATAAATTAATCTGAAAGAACAAAAGGTCAAGAATATGAAAGGGACTAGTGAAAAAAATTTGAAGGTCTAGCAGTAACAGATCTTAAACTGTAGTATAAAGCTGTAATCATCAAAACAATCTGGTGGTGTTTAAGGAATAAAAGGGTGCTTCATTGGAATAGACTAGGGGTAACTGATATCTGTAATCTAGTGTTTAATAAACACAAAGATCCCAGATTTGGTCACTACTTGACAAAAATTGCTGTAAAATTTGGAAAACAATATGGCAAAAATTAAGCTTAGATGAATATCTCACACCTTATACAAAGAGAAGGTCAAAATGAGCATATGATTTAAAAATAAAGAGTGATGTTGTATGTAAATTAGGGAATGTAGAATATTTTAACTATAAGATCTATGCAGAAGGGAAGAATTTATGACCAAACAAGGTAGAGAACATTATAAAATGTAAAATGATTAATTTTTATTGTATTAAATTATTTTTATACAAACAAAATTAATACAACCAAGATTTGAAGGGAAACAAGAAACTAGGGAAAATTTTATAACAAATTTCTCAGATAAAGGCCTAATTTCTCAAATATGTAAAGAAATAAGTCAAAATTATGAGAATCCATGTCATTCTCCAATTGATAAATGGTTAAAGAATATGAATAGACACTTTTATAAGTAGTTTTCAGATGAAGAAATTAAAGCTATCAATAATCTAATAAAAAAGTTCTGAATCCCTCTTGATTAGAGAAATGCAAAACAACTCTGAGGTATTACCTCACCTCTATTAGATTGACCAATATGAAAGTAAAGGAAAATGACAAATGTTGGAGAGGATTTGACAAAATTGGGCCACCAATGTGTTGTTTTGAACTTATCTAACCATTCTAGAAGGCAATTTCCTTTTGATACAGTAATACCACTAGTAGGTCTGTATACTAAACAGATTTATAAATGGAGAAGGACCTCTTTGTACAGAAATACTGATAGCTGAGCTTTTTGTAGTGGCAAAAATTTGGAAATTAAAGGGATATCCCTCAAATGGGGAATGTTTGAATAAATTGGGTATTGTGCTATACAGAATGATGAACAGAATGATTTTTAGAAAGAGGTAGAAATACCTACATTAACTGATTCAGAGTGAAATAAACAGAACCAGAAAACATTTTATATAGTACCATCAATACTGTGAACCATCAATTGTTCTAAATTTTGCTACTAATAGAAATACTATGATCCAGTAAAATTCTGAGGATTTATGAAAAAGAATGCTATTCACCCTCAGAGAAAGACCTGTTGGAGTAGGAATACATATGAAAATATAATTTATTACTTGTTTATTTGGGTATATGTTTTGGGGTTTTGGTTCTATAAGATTATTCACTTGCAAAAATGAATAATATGGAAATATGTTTTGTGTAATAATACATGTATAACACAGATTGAATTGCTTGTTACCTCTGGGAGGAAGAGGGAAGAAAGGAGGGAGACAAAATGGATAACATGACTTTGGAAAACTTATGTGGAAATTTGTTATTAAAATATATGTTTATTAATGGCCTAAAAATGAAAACAAAAGAAGCCACATGAATATCATGGCATTTCTCTCTGGATGGCACAAGATTTAGCAGATATCATATTAAAGGAGAGGAGGGACTAGAATCTGATATTCCAGAAAATAAAAAGAGAAAGAATTACAACAAAGGGTAACGTACCCAGAAAAGCTGAGTATAATATTTCAAGAGGGGGTATGACTATTTAATGAGAGATAGGATTTTCAATCATTCCTAATTAAAAGACTAATGCTGGATAGAAAATTTAACTCTCAAACAAAGAAAAGTACGTAAAGGCAAATCTTAAAGCAAAATTATAATGGACTTAATAAAGTTAAACTATTTACATTTTAAGTAGGAAGATGATACATGAAACTTTTAAGAACTTTATCATCATTAGGATTGTTAGAAAGGCATCAAATAGAAAGAGGAATTGGGAATATGTTGATTATGTTAGGATGATGTAAAAAGAAATGGACAAGCAAGAAAAATGGAAGCCCTGGGAAATGGATGAAGGGATATGAAGAATAAACTATTTATCTCACATAAAATTGTCACACCAAGAAGAGATTTAGATTGGAGAAGTGTCTGGAAATGGGACCACATTTGAATCACATTTTCATCTAAGTTGATTAAAATATATACATACATATATACATGTCTTTGTACAAGTATGTGTGTGTTATATAAACAGATGTATACATATACATACATAAAATCAAACAATTTGGATTAAGAAATCCATGTCATATAATAGTGAATTAGGAGCAGATAGAGTTAATAGGGTGAATGATAAAATATAAAGCAACTAAAAGAAGGTGGTGCTTAAAAGCAAAACATATAGAGGAAAAAGGAGATAAAAGAAGAGAGAGATGGTGTAAGGGTTAAAAGTAGGAGTTTGACAAAGTTAGAAGAGCAGTTGAATAAAAACACTTAGTTTATTCTGAGAAAGAAGTATGGATAGAAAATAGAAATGAGCAAAGAGAGATTATTATTCTTATACCCTATAACTATACCTAAATTCGCAATACTATCTAAAATTTCCAATAAATATCTCTATCTGCCTTTTGAGGACAGTTTCTTCTTGTGGGAAAACACTAGGCCTACTCTAACCTACGCTATCTATAAAGGATTCACTAAGTACCTAACTCCCTACATAATTAGATAGGCACCACCCACTTACTCCTTCAATCAGTTTTTTATAAGCCAAGTGTTAGTAACCAACTGCCAGTAGCCCTTTCCTCAGAGACAGACTTCCTGCTTTCTCGAGACCCAGAGGCAAAAGCCCTGGTAAGTGCTCCTTCTTTTTCTCTGTCTTGGTTTCCCAGGTAATGGAATCTTCAGCTCTGGTTCACTGACTCCAGTCAGTTCTGATCTACATAGAAACCCTGCTCTTCTGCCTCTTAAGGGGACAGAAAGAGAGTAAGAAAATCCCTTTTAGCAATGGATGAACAGAAGGAAATAGTATGGAGGGAAATTTACAGTAAGTAATGAGAACATTGAAATTAAAAGGAATGAACTCACCCATTAAACAAAAGAGAGCATAACATATTAGAAACTAGAACCCCGCAATAAACTATTTACAAGAAATATATTTAAACCAAAGAGACAAACATAAAGTTCAAATAAGTTGATGGAAGAGAATCATTATACTTCTAAAAAAAAAAACAGAACAAAGAATAGTATTCATGATTTCAAGCAAAGTAAAAGCAAATTAAACCTAATTAAATGATATTAAAAAGAAAATAAATACTTCTTGCTAAGAGGCACCATAAACAAAAAGAAATATTGATACCAACATCTATGCAAAAATACATTTTTAAAACATTAATTTTTTTAAAGAAAAAATATTTATAGAAGGAAATTAAGAGAGTAAAACCATACTATTAGGTGATTTCAACTTTCTTCTCTAAGAGTTACGTAAAATATAAAGATAGATTCTTCTTTATTTTTAATTTTTTTTGGAAAAAAGAGTATAATTTATCACATCATTAACAAAAACAACAAAAAATCATATGATTGTATCAATAGATATAAAAAGCTTTTAACAAATAAAATATCCATTTTTATTAAAACACTAGAATGAATAGCAATTAGTAGAGTCTTAAAAAGTGATAAATAGTACATATTAGACAAGGATAAGAATTAACTATAATGGAAGTAAGTTAAAGCTTTCCCAGTAAAATGAAAGGTGAAGAAACCAGTATTATTCAATATTGTATTAGAAATTGCATTAGAAATACTTGCAATAGAAAAGTTACCAAAAACAAATAAAAGGAATAAAAATGGACAATAAGGAAACAAAAATACTACTTTTTCTACATGCATGATGATATACTTAGAGAAGCCAAGATAATCCGCTAAAATAAAAAAAAAACTGGTCCAACAAATTATTAACTTTAGCAAAATGACAGGGTATAAAACTAACCCACAACAATCATCAAAATTCTCATATACTCCCAAAAACTTAAGTAAGAGATTGAGCAATTTGGATTTTCAATAATTGTAGACAGAATAAAATTCTTGGGAGTCTAACTGCCAAGATAAAAAAATTACAAAATATTATTCACACAAGTAAATATAGATGTAAACAATTAAAGAAATATTAATTGTTCATCACAGGAAGGGACTAGAAGGAAGTATTGAAGTTACACTTCCTCCCAAAATGGATGCCTTCAGCTTCCCTCAAACTCCAGAGAGTATGTTATTCCTCTCTCTCCTCTTCCCTCTCTTATTAATCAAATAATGAAGTAGCCAAAAGGTTTTGATAAAAGACAAACGTGATTTATTTTCTTCTATAGTAGATTGGCAGGGTAGAGGATACAAGGTAGCCCTAAAAGCTGCTTAGAGAAACTTCAGGTGGGGGAAGGGAGGCAGGCAGGAACATGAGACTCAGTGGGAACCAGCCTACTTCGGCCAGAGAGGGTTTGTAGCCAAAAGGGTAGGAAAGCTGGATACAATGATTCAATAAGGTAAATTTGTAACAAGGGTAAGCCCTATTTGACTTAACTATCACAGATTTGAACTAACTGTCAGATCTACTCTCCTTTCCAAACTTCTCAGACATTCAGGTAGGGAAAATGAAGGTGGGAATAAGGTAGGGTAGGGAGATTCAAAGGAATTAGTTAAACTAACAAATTTTAAAAGAAAAGCTCCAAAATATAGGCCAGGTTTCAATTCAAAGAAGGAGATCAGATGGGCTCTTGTTCTCTCCATGAGTTCCCAGGACCAACTGCCCTCTTTCCCAAGATTCTAAACTCCTTACCTGACAGAAGAACTCTGCAAAGCAGTTATGCTCCCTCTCTTCACCACTTTCCAAATAATTAAAACTAGATCTAAACATTTGGAAAACCATTTATTACTCATGGATAGGATGAGCTAACATAATAAAAATGACCATCCTACCCAAATTAATTTACCTATTTAGAGCCATACCAATCAAACTACCAAAAAACTTTTTTACAGAATTAGAAAAAACTATAACAAAGTCCATTTGGAAGAACAAAAGATCAAGAATATCAAGAGAAATAATGAAAAAAAAGTAAAGGAATGAAGCCTACCAGTACCAGATGTTAAACTATACTAAAAACAGAGGTCATCAAAATGATATGGTATTGGCTAAGAGACAGAAGGGAGGATCACTGGAATAGACTTGGGGTAAGTGATATTAGGAAGACAGTGTATGATAAACCCAAGGAGCCCAACTTTTGGGACAAACATCCACTATTTGACAAAAACTGCTGGGAAAATTGGAAAATAATATGGGAGAGATTAAGTTTAGATCAACATCTCACACCCTAAACCAAGATAAATTCAGAATGGTTGAATGACTTGAATATAAGGAAAAAAACTATAAGTAAATTAAGTGAACACAGAATAGTATACTTGTCAGATCTATGGGAAAGGGAAAAAATTAAAACCAAGCAAGAGATAGAAAAAATTACAAAATGTAAAATAAATATTTTTGACTATATTAAATTAAAATTTTCATACAAACAAAAACAATGCAACGAAAATCAGAAGGGAAAGAACTGGGAAAACATCTTTTTATTAAAAAACTCTGCCAGAGTTCTAATTACTCAAATATAAAAGGAGCTAAATCAATTGTATAAAAAATCAATCCATTCCCCAATTGATAAATGGACAAGGGATATGAATAGGCAATTTTCAGACAAAGAAATCAAAACTATCAATAAACACATGAGAAAGTATTCTAAATCTCTAATAATTAGAGAAATGCAAATTGCAACAACTCTAAGGTATCACCTCACACCTAGCAGATTGGCTAAAATGATAACAGGGGAGAGTAATGAATGTTGGAGGGGATGTGGCCAAATTGGGGCATTAATGCATTGCTGGTGGAGTTGTGAACTGATCCAACCATTCTGGACCACAGTTTGGAACTCAAAGAGCTCTAAAAGACTGACTTCCCTACAATCCAGCCATACCATTGCTGGTTTTTTTCCCCAAAGAGATAATAGATAAAAACATTGTACAAAAATATTCATAGCCACACTTTTCGTGGTGGCAAAATACTGGTAAAGGAGGATATGTCCTTCAATTGGGGAATGGCTGAACATATTGTGGTATCTGCTGGTGATGGAATACTATTGTGCTCAAAGGAATAATAAACTGGAGGAATTCCATATGAACTAGAATGACCTCCAGGAATTGATGCAGAGTGAAAGGAGCAGAGCCAGAAGAACATTGTACACAGATACTGATACACTGTGATAAAATTGAAGGTAATTGGCTCCTGTACTAGCAGCAATGCAATGATCCAGGACAATTCTGAGGGATTTATGGAAAAGAACACTCTCCACATTCAGAGGAAGAACTACAGGGGTGGAAACACAGAAGAAAAAACAATTGCTTGACAACATGGTTTGATGAGGACATGATTGGGGATGTAGACTCGAAACAACCACACCAATGCAACTATCAATAATATGGAAATAAGTATTGATCTATGATACATGTGAAAACCAGTGGAAATGAGTGTCAGCTATGGGTGGAGTTTGAAGGGGGGAGTGAATGGGAAAGTAAAAACATGAATCATGTAACCATGGAAAATTTTTCAAAAAAATTTTAAAAATGAAAAATAAATAAATTACAAAGCAGCATTCCTGAAAAAAAAATCTGTTACTTGCTAAAAAACTGTGATAGATCAATGGAGTATCTTAGGTACCTAACAGACAGTGTAAATTATAATAGTAATTTAGTTTTTGATATACCAGAACATCTAAGCTCTGGGGCCAAAAACTTTGCATTTGACAAAAATATCTGGGTAAAATGGGTTGTAATTTGCCAGAAACTTGCCATGTACCAACATCATGTGCTTTATATCATAAAAACATCAAAATGGACAAATTATGTAGATATTAAGACTGATAACATAAATAAATTAGAGGAACATAAAAATGTACCCATTAAATCTTATGCATATGAGTAGAATTCATGACCAAACAGATAAAGATGACTACAGGAAGGAAAATAAATTAAATGAAGAATTTTTTTGCATGAGCTTAACTGATTCAGTCAATGTTAAAAAAAAACAAACTGGTAACAGGATGAAATTTAAAGATTATTTTTCCTTATAAAGGATATGGATAGACTGTTCTTAGAAGAAAAAATCAAAGTTGTTAAAAGTCACATAAAAAAGTGCTCTAAATAACTAATGACTAAAGAAAACCACTCTGCATTACCACTTTAAAACTATAAGATTGGCTATGACAGGAAAGGAAAATGGCAAATTCTGGTTGTGTGTTTAAAAATTGGGACAAACGTACCCTGGATGGAGTAACATAATGAGCTGATTCAACTATTCTGGACAAAACTTGAAAATTATACCCAAAGGACTATCAAATTCTCTATCCTGTGATGCATTAATACTCCTAGTAGTTCTGTATCACAATGAGATTAAAAAAAGAAAAATATATTGTTTTGAAAAAATAAATTTATTTAAAGCAGCTCTTTCTGTTGAAGAGAATTGGAAAATGTGGTGGACAAGTTTTGTGGAATACTATAAAGATTTTTGTGGAATACTATAATGCTATATGAAATAATCAATTGGGTCCTTTCAGAAACTCCTAGAAAGTCTTACATGAACTGATGCAAAGTGAAATTAAAAGACACAGAAGAACATTTTAGACATTTTAGACAACCATAATATTGTACAAAGATCAACACTGAATGACAATTTTCTTCATCATTACCAATATCCAAAACTATGCTTAGCTGTTTATTATTTTAAAAAAAAGTTATCTATTTTCTGAAGTGGGTAGGGAGGACTGATGGAGTCTCAATGCAGATTGAAGTGTACCATTGATACTTTTTTTTCCTCTCTTTTTTCTTTTAAAGCATGACATATAAAAAATTTTTGCATGATTGTACAAGTATAGCCTATATCAAATTTCTTTCCTTCTCAATGAATGTGGAGGGGAAAAGGAAAAGAGACAATTTAGAACTTACATTTTAAAAAATGCATGTTAAAAATCATTTTTACATGTAATTGGAAAATATTTTTAAAGAAAGTATGCATAGAAGATCTTTCAAAATTCAGGGGAAATGTATATGGGTAGTGTGCATTGCTAGAGTATCACATTCATCTAAAGAACATTAATACTCATACACATGCACATAGAGATAGAGTTCTTTTCCTTCTTTGAAACAATTTAGATGAGAGTGAGGGTCTAGAAATTTCAACCCCTAAACATTATACTCTGTACTACACATACATGCACACACACATATTCCTAGTTGGATATAGAAATCAATTTTACCCCAAAGGGAAAAAGTAGGAGAAATTAATAGAAAGATAGTAGCAATAAAACAAAGGGAAGGTAAAGAAAGGCGAAACAAAAGGCAAAATTAGGAGCAAAACAAACTTTAGAAGATGAGGAGAGAGAAACACAGAGACAGAGACAGAGACGGGGGAGGGGGGAGAGAGGATATATAGAAGCAAATAGGATAGAGAAAATTTCAGGTTAAAAATTTTCACTTGCTAAAGCTTATTTTCGTATATCATGAATCTCACTATCCTTATCTGACTCCTCTGGACATGTTCTAGTTTTTAATGTATTAATTAGGATTCTCAGAACAGTCTCAGAGACATATCTTGCCCAAGTTTATTGGACTAAAGATTTTAAATAAGTTTCATTGAGACTTTCTGGTTTTATGTTAGGTCCTATTTGAGCCTTTGCTTGTTAGAAAGAAAAAAAAACAATATCTAATTTATGCCAATCTATAATATAGTAGCCACAAAGGACAGTTAATGTAAATTTTTTCTACTATAGTCTGACCATGTCTTATCCACTTCATAAATACTTCTTGATTATATTTGTAAAAGACAGAGGAGAAAAAAGTACAGTTGATCATTTGTTCTATACTGAGAAGATTGAGGTTTTAGATTTTTTAAGGTACAAGGCACCTTAGTATTGATTTGTTTCAATTTGTTTATATTCCACTGAACTTAATAGAAGAACAATGATTTGACCATAGATCATATAGTTATCATAGTTGTGGGCTCTGAACGTTCAAAAATGCCTCATGCATCAGCATGATTTGCTGAATAAAATTGTTAGTACAAAGACATTAAATGTGTTTGAGGAAGTAAATGTGTGTGTATTTTTTTCAAAAAAAAAAAACAACAACCATTTGATTTTGAACTGTTATAAAGGAACTACCATATGTGAGTCTAAATTTTGTTCTTTTAATCTTTTGAGGTAGCAAATAACAAAGAAAAGAGAACATTAGAAAATTTTAGGGGGGTTGTTATAAACTAGTTTAGTGTATCTGTATATAATACTGGCAGGGAATCCCCATAAACACAATTAATTTGAATGTGTATAGCTGATGATAGTTACTGAAAAGTCTTGTCTTTGCCAACATCAGAAATGTTAGAGATAGGTAGGTAACATGTGAATCAAATTGCAGACATTTAATGAGGTGGAATGTTTTAAAGTGGTTTAAGGTGACTTTTCAAGTGATTTAGAAATTGCACAGCCAAAAATTTCAGAAAAAGTACCATTTAGTAAGAATTGAACTAATGAATGAGGAACAATGTTTATGGAGTTTATTTCCTTTCAGTGCCATGTTGGATTCATGGTCTTTAATTAAAAGGACATATTGTTATAATACAAGTTGATAAAATATGAAGATAAGCATTCACAATGGCAAAATCTGTATCTAGAAGAAATAAATAACAAGATGGGTACCTATTTCTGTCCTAGGAGACCACTGTTTTAGGAATAAAATACATCATTTGTTTTCAGTCACACCTTATTAACTATATATAATATGTGAAGATTTCATGAAGTTATTCACATTGAATTAAACAGGTATTAACAAGGTGACTTTACACAGGTGTATAAGTATTGATGTGTAACATAAAATCTATCATATTGCTCTTCTCTTTCTTCATCAAGAACAATAAAAATAACTAATTAATTATACTTGAGGCTGGTTATAGTATCAGTTAGAGGTTCTGCAGGGACTTCAGAGACCATCTAGTCTAATTTAAATTTTAATAGAATCCCCTTCTCTTCTATCCTCTCCAAGTCATCTGTCTTCTAAATGAAGTGATTGGAGACTTAGTGACATATTCAAAAAGTTTTGGTCAGTAAGATTTATTGGTGGGTCATATAGAACAGTAGTTAAATTACTCAGCCTGAAAGCCCTTCAAATATTTCAGAGAATGGTAAACACTCTGCAGCCCTGCCAAAGGTTCCCTTCTAAATGGTAAGTAATCCAAGTTCCTTCAATCTCATATGACATAGTCTCCAGTCTTCTCAACATTCCAATTTTTATCTTTTTGATGTTAATCTGAAGTTAGGCTTTCTGAATGACAATTATCCTTTATTTCCTTGTCTGAAAAGTTCAGCAATTTGATTCTATGCATATCCTAACAAATAACAATATGACAAATAAATAAGTCTCTTACTGGGCATACTAGCATAATCAAAAAACACAAAGATAAAATAGTGCTTATAACATTCAGACCTTAATAGGAATATTGTGAGAGAAATTCATCAATTAACATAGTTATATGATATAGGTTAGAATCACAAGACGCTGAATACTCATTGACAAGGCAAGGTGAACATTTTGACTAAATGCTGGAGAGCAAGCAGCCAGATCAGAGAACCAGGATAACGATACATATATCACTGATAATTTTAAGTTATTAACTTTTAAGTGGAGTAATATAAACTGATTAACTCTTTTCATTTGTGTTACAGGGACTACTTCTTTAATCTCAATTCCTATGAATTTGTTTTTTGTCTATTTTTGTGTGTTTTGAGAAGATGCTTAATGGTTCTTTAATGAGACAGCTGAATGAGGAGAGAAGAGAAAAGGGTAGGAGAAAGAAGAAAAGGAGGAGAAAGAAGAGGGTGGAAAAAGAGGGAGAAAGTAATACAAATCAATGATATGGACTCAAGAAATTTCCAAACCTAGGGAAGAGGAAGAAGGGCTAGTAGAGGTAGGAAAAAGTATTATCAGACAAATCAGAGAAGAATCAGATGAGAGCCACAGAATCTTAGAATTAGAAAGAACCTTAAATGTTTTCTAATCAGATCTATCCAGCAAAAGATAAGATACTAAACCAGAGACCATTAAGCCTTTGTTTAAAGATCTAAATTGGGAAATAACTCAATATCTCCACTGGTAGTCCATTCCTCCTTAGAAAAGTTATTAGCAAATAACTCCATATTATCAAGGTTATCTGTGCTTTTTCAGACTTGTTCTATTGATTCAATTTTGACCTTTTGAAACCACACAAAAATTGTATAATTATGATATGATTTCCCTAAAATACATGAAAATAGCTGTCTTATCTTGCCAATATCTTTTCTTCAGGATAAACATTCTTTTAAACTTCAAATTCACATATATTTCATGATTTGAGGGTATTTCATCATTGTAGTTTCTCTCATTTGGATACTTTTAATTTTGTCTATTACTATTCTAAAATGCAACACTCAGAACTCACTACAACTATGAATCAGACATGGCTTGCTAGAAAAGAATATAGGATAATTATTAAATAGTTCTGGATAATAGCCCCCACTTAATGAAGCCTAAGTTTGCATTATATGTCTTGGCTCCCACAACACATGGTTGATTATTGAATTTTCAATCTATTTTTTAGTCTTGAATATTTTTATAAGAATGCACATTTAGAATCTATCCCAACTTGAATTTTTCATGCATAATATAAGACTATGTAATTATCTCTAAAATTGCATTTATTAAATAGAGCCTATTTTTCCAAACTGTTAAGACATAGTTTAAGTATTTTTCAATGACAAAAAGAAATTTTCCTTTTCTCAGTTTGCTGGCACACAAAAATTTGTAGACATGCAGTTTATAACTTTATTTATTTATTTATTTTTGAATAATTACAACTAATAATGCATTTTCACATAAGTTTTCCAAAGTTATATGATTCAAATTATCAGCTTCTCTTCTTCCTTCCCTCTTCCTAGAGTTGACAAGCAATTTAATCTGGGTTATACATGCATTATCACACAAAACATAGGTTCATATTATACATTTGTATTTCTCTAATCAAGAGGGATTTAGAATTTGACATTTATCAAAGAAATTTGTTATTAAAATTTTCCCAGTTTGTTATTTCCCCTCTATCCTTGGTTGCATTGCTTTTCTTTGTACAATATTCATTTATTCAAATTATTAATTTTACATTTTGTAATGTTCTCTTTCTCTTGTTTGGTCATAAATTCTTCCCTTCTCTATAGATCTGATATGTAAACTATTCTTTGTTCCCATAATTTACTTAACATATCACTTTTTACATCTAAATCATATACTGATTTTGACCATGCTACTGGGATTTGTTGAAGATATAGAAATGCTGACGAATTATATGGATTTATTTTGTATCCTGAAACTTTGCTGAAGTGATTAATTATTTCAATTAATTTTAATTGATTCTCTAGATTTCTTCAAGTATACCATCATGTCATCCATAAGAAGTGATTGTTCAGCTTCTTCACTGACTACTTTAATTCCTTTTTCTTCCCTTATTGCTAAAGCTTGAATTTCTAGTACAAAATAGTAATAGTGGAGATAATGGGCATCCTTGCTTCACTCCTGATCTTACTGGGAAGGCTTCCAGATTCATCCCCATTTCATATGATACTTGTTAATGGTTTTAGATTTTATTCCCCCTATTCCTTTGTTTCCTTTGCTTTCTTGTGTTTTCAATAGGTATGGTTGTTGTATTTTGTTGAAGAATTATTCTGCATTGATTGAGATAATTGTGTGATTTTTTGTCCATTTGGTTACTGATATAGTCAATTATACCAATAATTTTCCTAATATCACACTATCATTTTACATTATTGTTATAAATTCCTTCTAATCAGAATGAATAATCCTTTTGATATATTGCTCTAGTCTTTTTGGGAGTGTTTTATTTAAGATTTTTGCATCAATACATATTTAGGAAATTGGTGTGCAATTTTCTTTATCTGTTTTTGATCTTCTTGACACATATAGTGGCACCACATTTGTGACATAAAAAAAAATTTGGTAGGACTCCTAATTTTGTGGAACAGTTTGCATTTTATTATTGTGATTAATTATTCTTTAAATGTTTCATAGAATTATAGAATAGAATTCACTTTTGAATCCACCAGGACCTGGGAGTTTTTTTCTTTCTTTTTTTGTAATTGGATTATTTAAGTATTCTATTTCCTTTTTTGTTAATCAAAGAAATTTATATTTTTATAAATATTTATCCATTTCACCTTATCAGCTTTATTGTCATATAACTGGGTAAAGTAGCTCATTTTGATTGCTTTAATTTCCTCTTCATTGGAGGTAAAATTACCATTTTCAATTTTGATACTCATAATTTAATTCTCTTCTTTCCTTTTTTAATTCAATTAACTAATATTCTATTTTTATAGAACCAACTCCTACTCTTATTTTTTATTTCAGTAGTTATTTTACATCCAATTTTACAAACTGATTTTTATGATTTCCAATTTAGTCTTTAATTTGAGATTTTTTAATTAATTCTTTTTCTAGTTTTTTTTTTAATTACATGCCCAATTCATTGGTACGCTTTTTCTCTATATTATTGCTATAAACAATGAGGGACATAAATATACCCCTGAGTGATTCTTTGGATGTATTTCATTAATTTTGATATGTTGTCTCTTCATTGCCATTTTCTTCAATGAAATCAGTAATTGTTTCTTTAATTTGTTCTTAGTCATACCTGTTTTGAAGAATTAGGTGATTTATTTTAAAATTAATTTAAATTTTCCTTTCCATGAACTCTATTGGTTATAATTTTTATTGCATTACGATCCGAAAAAGATTCATGTATTATTTTTGTTATTTTTCATTTGACTGTGAAGTTTTTAAACACACTCAATTTGGTCAATTTTTGCATATGTACCATGTGCTAGTGAAAAGAAGGTATATTCAATTTTATACCTATTCATCTTACCATCGTTTTGTTCTGCTTAATTTTGTTTTGTCTTTTTTATCCTTCTCTTTCTACTTTCACTGTCCCTCCACAAAATGTTTTGATTTTAATCACTGCCTCCTTCCACCCACTCTTATATTTCTCCCTTCTTTTCCCTACCCATTTTTCTTTCCTTCTACTTCTCTACATGGTTTTTTAATCATCCTCCCCTACTTCTCCTTTATATTGTCTCCCTCTTTATCAAGACCATGTTTATTCCAATTCTATTTTTCTATAATGTAAGATACAATTCTATATCCCAGTGAGTCTGGATTGGCTCTCTGAGGCAGTTCTAATGAGAGTAATGTTTAAGTATTGTCCATCATTACACTCATCTTTTCCTCCACTGTAATAGTTTTTCATCCCTCATGCCTCTTTAGGTTATATAATTTACACCATTTTACCATTTCTCTCAATGCAATACTCCTTTTCACTCTTTAATTTTTTCATATAATCTTAAGACTACTACACTTTCTATCTATGTTTACATCTTCTAACTACTATGATAATGATAACAACTTTAAGAATTTGAAATATCATCTTTCTATTTAGGAATATAAACACTCTGACCTTATTGAGCCCCTTAATATTTTTCTCTTCTCATGTACCTTTTTTATGTTTCTCTTGAATTTTGTATTTGTACCTGAAATTTTCTGAATAAGTCTGGAATGCCTGGATATTGGATATTTGGATATTTCTTTTGTTTTTAAATGACCATATTTCCTCCTGAAAGAATATAGTCAGGTTTGATGGATAGGTAATTCTTGGTTGTAAAATTTCCATGTTTCCTGGGACATCATATTTTAAGCCCCCTGATTCTTCAGTGTGGAAGCTACTAGATCCAGTGTAATCTTGCCTGGGGAACCATGACACTTCAATTGTTTTTTTTTTTTTTTTCTGGCTACTTACAGTGATTTCTCCTTGGTCTGGGAGCTCTTGAATTTGACTATAACATTCCCGAGAGTTGCCATTTGAGGATTTATTGCAGGAGAAAATCTGTGTATTCTTTCAATTTCTATTTTACCTTCTTGTTTAAGAATTTCAGGGTAGTTTTCTTGGATAATTTCTTGTAATATGATGTCTTGCTTTTATTTATCATGATTTTCAGAAAGTCCAATAATTCTTAAATGGTCTATCTTGTATCTATTTTACAGGCCAGTAGTTTTTTAGTGAGATATTTCTTATTTTCTTCTTGTTTTTCAAAATTCTTTAGATTTTGTTTTATTGTTCTTGATATCTTGTGAAGTCATTTGCTTCTATTTGTCCAATTCTAATTTTTAAAGAACTATTTCCTTTCTGAGCTTTTGATCCTACTTTTCTATATGATCCATTCTACTTTTCACTGAAATCTTTTCTTCATTGAATTTTTTACCTATTTTTCCAGTAGATCAATTCATTTTTTTAGAAAATTCTTTAGTTCATTCGATTTTGTGTCTCTTTTTCCAGCTGACCAATTTTACTTTTTAAGTTTTTATCTTCTTTTTGTATTACTTTCATTTCTTTTTTCCTGGTTTTCTTTTACTTCTCTTATTTGATTTGCTAAATACTTTTTGAATTCTTCCAGCACCTGAGACCTATTCCCATTATTCTTTGCAGCTTTGCTTATAGTTGGTTGCCTCTCACTGTCCCCTACTGAATCTGTGAGTTGCTCTTTGTTTCCATAGATATTTTCTATGGGTAGGTGTTTCTTTTGCTTCTTACTTATTTTTCCAGCCTTTTTTGGTCTGTGGATTTGTAGTTTTGAGAGCAGCAGGACTCAGCACTGTGAGATATTTTCCCCTGGGGTAGGGTACTTTACTGAAGGTTTGAATGGGCCAAGGACTATAGACTTCAGGGCCTCTCTGTGAGTTGGTGCCAGGACTTGATACTTAAAGGGGTGGGTCTGGGATGGTCTGTTGTTGTCATAGGCAGGATCTTGCAATTCTTAAGTTGACCTATGCTGGGACTCAGAACCTGGCACAGTAGGTGGGGTTAATTAGCCCACACTCCTCTGTGTGCAATTTTATCTCTAGTTCCCCCTTGTCCTGTGAAAGTCAACTCTCTGCCTATGTTTCAAATTGTTTTTCACAGGACAACCCTCCTCATTCTGTTTCTTGTTGGTTTTATGACTCATGTAGTTTTTAGGTACTATTTTAAAGTTGATTGCTTTAGGAAGATTCTTGGAGAGATTTCGGCTTTCAATGCTACTAAGACACCATCTTGGCTCCACCCAAAGTTTACAACTTTAACAAAAACAGTGATAAATTTTTTTAGCACAGGACTAACTAAAGAAACTTTAAACACTCAACCAGTTTCTTCTAGTTTCAAATCCAGGTAATTGTGTCTTATTACCTATCTGATAGCTTTTGTTTTTCCAATTATTTGGATCTGACTCTATATGTGTGAAAAATATTTTATAGTATTTTTCATATATTTCCTGGGTTTGTTTTGCCATGTATATTCCAAGATATTTTATATTTTCTATAGTCATTTTAAATGGGAATTCTCTTTATATTGTTTTTCAGTATCCCGTAGCTTTTTATAATTTCTAAAATATTAACAAGAGAGGTTTTATAAAAAGATTTACCTTCGGGGGCAGCTGGGTAGCTCAGTGGAGTAAGAGTCAGGCCTAGAGACAGGAGGTCCTAGGTTCAAACCCGGCCTCAGCCACTTCCCAGCTGTGTGACCCTGGGCAAGTCACTTGACCCCCATTGCCCACCCTTACCAATCTTCCACCTATGAGACAATACACCGAAGTATAAGGGTTTAAAAAAAAGATATTAAAAAAAAAGATTTACCTTCAACAGCCTATGGAAAGCATTTCCATGATTCATCAGTCTAGTAACAAATGAAATTAGTCAAAAATAAAATGAGCATAGCTTCCTGTGATATTCCTTTAATGAAGCCATGTAGGGACCTTCTGAGACCAGCTTTCCTCTCTAGATATTCACTAACCATCCACTTAATAATACATTTAATTTTTTTTTCCAGTAATGAAAGTTAAGTTTTTTCACATTTACTTTTTACTACATTCTCTTCTATTTTTTGGAAAATGCTATGATGTTTTAACTTCATCAAGGGGTATACTTGAGCCATCTCAAACCAATTCATTATTGTTAAATTTTCTATGTGGCATTATGCTTGGAAACTGGAAAAAATACACATTAAGGTTTGATTTATTATTTGGTTTTATTGTCTAGATTTTTACAAGTGAAAGTAAAAATGTTAGAAATCAGATAAAACTGTAACATCGAAAATGGCAGGGTGTAATTCCTGCAAGATACAGGGTCAAGCCTCAACCAGACAGGAATCAACTATTTAACTCCTTTCCAACTGTCCCCTCACCCAGAGTTCTCCAGGGGGGGTCCCCTGGAATTCTGGGTGAGGTTTGACCCTGTATCTTGCAGGAATTGCACCCTGCCATTTTCCATGTTACAAAAACTTGAAGTCTATATTGTACATATTTTTCCAGAGTGGATATTTATTAGATCATGAATTCCTGAATTAATTGTTAGGTATATGATATTCTTTAAAAGCTTTCAAGAATCAATGAGTGGCTTCTTTTAGAACCCAAAGATGAAATTCATCTTGGTGGCCTAGTGATTTGAATTTATGAAGATAGGCTTTATAAGACTATTTCTATTCTTATCTTGAGTATCACTACTTATTGTGGAATTTTTATTCTTTTTTCCAGGGAAAAGATAGTTTATTTTGGAAAAGTAAACTAGAAAAAGGTGACTGGTGACCCAGTCAGTCCCATTATTTCTTTACTACCTGTTATTATTTCCAATCTTCTCCTAGTAACAGCCCTAATATTTCTATGAAATCATCTGTTACCCAACATAGCCTTAAAAAATGTCATTCTTCAATTTCTCTCCCAATCTAATTTCATTCTTATCCTCAGAAATTCTGAAATGTTTATTAAAATTTTAAGCCACTTCTTTGATGTTTTGATATATTTTCAATTACATTGTTGTGAATAACATTGATATAATTCACCAATAAGCATTAATCAAATCCTAGTATATTCCAAGAAGTGGGCAGGCACTAGAAATATATTAAAAAAACTGAAACATTTCTTTCTCTCAAATATCTTACATTCTATTCATTGAAACTTTCTTCTATTTATATTTTGCTACTGTTATTTCTTGCTAGCCACCCATTGCTCCTATGATACTTTTTATTCCTATTTTAATTAATGGTCAAGGCATTATGATGTAGTGAAATAGTTGCTTATATTTGGATTTAAATCATATAGGTACTCATACTTATTCTCTTATTAACTACTTTTGTAGCCTGGACATGTCATTTGAATTTACTTATCCTTAGTGTTCTACAGAAAGTGATTTGATTAGATGGTCTAAAATGTCCCTTATAACACTAAATCTATGATCTTATAGATAAGTAGATTTACATATTTTTGCATCTCTATTTCTATCACCTATATCTATCTGTTTATCTGCCATTTCCCCAATTAGACAGATTTTAAAGGAATATGAAAAAGTCCTTCAATGAAGTACTTTAAAGTATTAAACATATTAATAAATGTGAGTGTTCCAAATAAACTATATTAAATAAATATAATTCAAAAGGAATTTGACATTTAACTTCACATTGCAAATTTGCAAAGACTAAAAATGACAATAGTTAGAGCAATATTATGTTAATATAAACAAATTAATGCATTATTGATAGATGTTTGAATCAATGTAATTGTTTTAGGAAACAGTTTTTAATTATGGGAACGAAATATATAAAATCCTTATTTTCTTTGAAGATTTTATCCTTTGTAAAGCTGGAACATCTCCAAATATTGGACATCATACACATCTTCATAATTATTTGACGCATTGATCAATTATTCTGATTTTCCTCCTCATTTCCTCCTCTATTTTGTCTTTTAAAATGTTGTCATATAAGATAAGTTAGGAATTATGGTGAGAGAAAAAAAGTTATCAAGAAAACACACCCTCCCTCACTCAGTTCTCTAACTGAACGCCAAACATCCACATCAACTTCTACAACTGTCTATTTTCCTATCATATTAATTATCTAGGGACTTCCCATTTCTTCTAAATTGATTTCTTCTAAAGTATCTAAACTCTTGTGGCATAATCCTTTTTCTTACTATATGCTTTTTATAGAGATGATAGCTTTAATTTTTAAATTTGGCATTGAATATTATTTTTATTATTCAGTCTTTCAGTTATATCTGATTCTTCATGATGTTGTGGAGTTACACACAGTTCATTTTTTCAAACCTTCACATTCCCTCTTAGTATCAATACTGTTTATTGGTTCAAAGGCAGAAGAATGGTAAGGGATAAGCAATGAGGGTTTGAGGGTTAAGTGACTTGCCCAGAGTCACACAGCTAGCTCATAAGTATCTGGGACCAGATTCAAAATCAAGTCTTCCTTACTTTAGGCCCTGTTTTCTATTAACTGTATTATCTAGCTGCTCCTCTATGCACTCTCAATCTTCTCTCATCCAATGTAAGGAGAATACAATATTTTCCACTTTTCTCTACTGCAACTTCTATGATCTAACAACCACTTCTTAATCATCCCACCATTTGAATCTCATAGCTATCAAATCCTTGCTGGTAAGAATTCTGTCGATAGGAGAGTCTTTGGCATGAGTTGAAGTGATAGGTAGTGTACATGAGCATTTTTTGTAAGTGTATTTGTGTATATATTCATATATCTGTACACAAATATATCTATGAGAACTTTGAACAAAACCTTAACATTTTTTCTTCACTCACCATTTAGATTTCTAATAGAAAGTGATGGGTTCTAGATTTGTGAATTCATTGATATAGTGAGTTGTGCAACTTTTTATTTAATGATATCTAGAACAATTAAAGTATTCTTAACTTGACCAGGGTGATACAATCAGGAAAGTAATAAGATAGAGCATAAAGAGTGTTGTATTTAAAATCAGAAGATAACAGTTTATATCTTGCTTCTTTCCCTTATTTGCTGTGTGATTGAGCAAATCACTTTGTTTCAATGGTCTTTAGTTTACTTTTCTTAAAATAAATATATAAAATTTGAGGACCTTTGATGTCCTTTCCAGCTCCTTATTAATGATCAATCTTAATGTAAATTAATCAGGTCTTAAATCCCATTTTTTACTGGTTAAGAGCTCAAGCAAATTCATATTAAACCCTGTTCTTTCCCAGATCCTGATAAATTATAATTTATTGTCAAAAATAGACTCATTAAATATATCTTTACTATGTAGATATGTTATATTTGAATTCTGTAAAGGTCATACATCATCATAACTATCTATTCATTCATCCATATATAATCTATGTATGAATGTATGTGGGGAGAGAGAGAGAGAGAGAGAGAGAGAGAGAGAGAGTGAGAGAGAGAGAGAGAGAGAGAGAGAGAGAAATCTGAAGTTGCATTACATATGTGGGAATCTAAATTCAGGGTTTTCTATTTGTCTGATAAAATGGACATTTATTATGTCTGGTACAGTTGTAAATCTATTTCTTTTTTTTTAGTATCTGGAATGTAGGGGCTAAAATTGTGATTAAAAAAAAAATCTGACCTGAAGAGTTGTCAAGTCTCAGCAAGTATGAGGAAATAACATACATAAAAAATAACTGCAGAAAATTATTTCAGTGATAATACCAATTAACTTGACAGTTACCACATGATAATAGAAAATATCACATGATAATAGAAAATTAATATATTTCATTCAATTTCCCTAGGATTTTATTATTTCCATTTGATGGCTACATATAGCTGTGGCCAGCAATTGCACCACACGAATCTGATTTAAAAAAAGACACTCAATTTACTCTGTTCTTTTTACATTTGAAATGAGAGTATTTTAAAGTTGACATGAAGTGAAAAGGTTAACTTTTTAAAAGTAACTTAATTATGCGATAACTTTAGTCATATTTATAAAAACTATCTTAACTTAATAATATTCCATTTCATAATATACAAATATACATATACATAATATACAAATAGGAAACAAATGATACCATTCTACGCCATGCTAACCACATACATGAAAAGTATGAGTAGTATAGGATAATAAATATTTTCAAGAAATTGTCAACCAATATTGAAGAACCATAGACAGACAAAGAAAATAAGGTTTATGTAGTAAAATATTTCAACTTTCCTGATATACTGCTTAAAACACTTCACAGGAAACATTTAAGACTAATCAATTATGTCCTTTAGTAAGGAATTAAAACATGTGAATCTACTAAAGCATACCATATTTGTATCATAAAATGAATTTGGTAGAACTCCTTCAATTATGTCCTTTAGTAAGGAACTAAAACATGTGAATCTACTAAAGCAGTACCATATTTGTATCATAAAATGAATTTGGTAGAACTCCTTCTTTGTTTATTATGTCAAATAGTTTGTGGAATTAGTTGTTCTTTGAAGCTTTGATAGGTTTAACTTTTGAATCCATCTGGTCTTGGGGATTTTTTCTTAGGGAGTTCTTTGATGGCTTGTTCAATTTCTTTTTTTGATATGGGATTATTTAAGTGTTCTATTTCTTCTACTGTTAATCTAGGCCATTTATATTTTTGTGAATATTCATCCATCTCACCTTGATTGTTATA
This sequence comes from Gracilinanus agilis, assembly GCF_016433145.1. Lineage (NCBI taxonomy): Eukaryota > Metazoa > Chordata > Mammalia > Didelphimorphia > Didelphidae > Gracilinanus > Gracilinanus agilis. Next base: position 191,433,513 of record NC_058131.1, on the reverse strand, counting down.
TTTATTACCATATAATTGCTCAAAATAGTTTCTAATGATTGCCTTGATTTCCTCTTCATTAGAGGTGAAGTCTCCCTTTTAATCTTTGATATTGATTATTTCATTTTCTTCTTTCCTTTTTTTAATTAGATTGACCAGTACTTTACAATTTTGTTTGTTTTTTCAAAGTACCAGTTTCTAGTCTTATTTATTAATTTCAATAGTTCTTTTACTTTCAATTTTATTGATTTCCCCTTTAATTTTTGTAATCTCTAATTGGGTTTTTAGCTGGGGATAATTTGTTCCCTTTCAATTTTTTTAATTCGCATGCCAAGTTCATTGATCTTTGCCCTCTATAATTTGTTAATATATGCACTCAAGGATATAAATTTCCCCCTGAGTACTGCCTTAGTTGCATCTCACAGAGTTTGGTAGGATGTCTCATCATTATCATTCTCTTCAATGAAATTATTGATTGTTTCTGTGATTTCTCCTTTAACTGGTTTTGGAGAATCATATTATTTAATTTCCAATTAATTTTTGATTAGCCTGTCCAGGTGCCCTTACTAATTATTATTTTTATTGAATTGTGATCTGAGAAGGTTACATTTATTATTTCTGCTCTTTTGCATTTGTTTGCGATGTTTCTATGCCCTATTACATGGTCAGTCTTTATGAATGTACCATGTGCAGCTGAAAAGAAGGTGTATTCCTTTTTGTCCCTATTTATTTTTCTCCACATAGCTATTAAATCTAATTTTTCTATGATTTCATTCATCTCTCTTATCTCTTTCTTATTTATTTTTTGGTTTAATTTATCTAGATCTGAAAGCAGAATATTTAGATCTCCCACTAGTATGGTTTTACTATCTATTTCCTTCTTAAGCTCTGCCAGTTTCTCCTTTAGGAATATGGATGCTATATCATTTGGTGCATACATGTTATTTCTCATTGTCTATATTGCCTTTCATCAGGATGTAATTACCTTTCCTGTCTCTTTTAATCCTATCTATTTTTACTTTGGTTTTGTCTGAAATCATAATCTCCACTCCTGCCTTTTTTTCTCATTTGAAGCCCAAAGATTTTGCTCTAGCCCTTGACCTTTAACCTTTGTATGTCTGTCCCCCAACTTCATATGTGTTTCTTGTAGACAACATATTGTAGTATTTTGGTTTCTAATCCACTTTTATATTTGCTTCTGTTTTGTGGGCAAGTTTTTCCCATTCACATTCAGAGCTATAATTATCCCTTGTGTATTCCCTAACATTTTGGTATCCTTTCCTAGTTCTATCCCTTCTTCTTATGCTATTTCCTTTTAAACCAGTGGTTTGTTTTAGAACAGTCCCCCTTGTTCCCTCCCTTGGTTTACTTCCCTTTCTACCCCCTCCCTTATTATTCCCCACTTTTTATTTTTAAGGCCTAATGAATTCCTTCCCCCCTCTCCTCCCCTCAATTTTTTGACCTCCCCAATCACCTGCTCCCCTTGGTTAATCCCTTCTAACTTTCTCAATAGGGTTAGATAGAATTCTATATCCCAATGAATATAGCTACTCTTCCCACTCAGGTGCTATGTTGATAATAAAAGATATTTTGGGGAAGCAGATAATTATTTCAGGCCCAGTAACCTCCGAGACACAGACACAGATTAACAGGCTTCAGTGAGAGGGGAGGGGGTTAGACACTCCTGACTCTCAAACCCATCCCCCCAAGCAGTTGATTTTCATTTGGGATAATGGAGACTGACTGAGGTACTTCTGGTAAGTTTCTGTTGAAGCTGAACTTCAATGATGTTCCCTTTCTTTAACTTATATTCCCCACAGGTCTGATAGAGGAATAAGTAGAAGCTAGTTATCTAACTGTTGGGGACTGAGATGGATCTGATCTTCTTAAAACTGGTAGCTGAGAGGATTCAAGCTAGGTGATAAATATGAGCTGTGAGTATCCCCAAATAATTTCCAGGCACAGATATTGTAGGTAAAGCTTATATTAAGAAGGAAAAGGAAAAGCTAGAGGGGGTAATTAAGGTTTTAGATAAGGAAAAGGTGACCCTGATCTGTTAGGTTGAAGCTGCCCTTCCCCCCCACAGGATGGGGGTGAAGGGCCCTTGACTAAACTGGCTCTCTTGTTGATAATGAATATTTCTAATCTCTAAATCACTAAATAGTTGTTGTATTGATGTTGGTACGGACCAAACCTATTAAACAGGCTAATTCCTGAATAGAAACCACAATGGCTTTTGCCACAATGGCCCTCTCAGGTAAACCCCCCAAGGCAGGACCAGTAAGCAGTCGCTTTTGCTCACCTCAACCCCCAGAAAACAACTGCCTTAACTCCCTCTCAACTGTCCCCTCACCCAAAGTTCTCCACGGGGGGTCCCCTGGAATTCTGTGAGGTTGACCCTGTATTTTGTAGGGATTCCATGCTGCCATCTCTACATAATACAGGATTCATTCCCCTGAGAGTAAGGTTCAAATAGTACCTCTTAATGCTCTCTTCCTCTCCTTCTTATAATAGTATTCATCCCCTCCCCTTCCCATGCTCTCTTTGTGTGGTATAGAATATCTTAATTTTATTATTTATTCAAGTTTTCCTTGGTGTCATTTACTATTTACCCCCCTTTTTCCCCACCACATCTCATCTTAGACCATTTAGCTCCAACCTCTTCCTAGAAGAATAATTCTTCTAATTACTATAATAGTGAATACAGTTTTTGAAAATTACACAAAACATTTCTCCATATAGGAATACAAATAATTTGATCTTATTAAAGCCCTTAATGAGGCAAATTTAAAAATAAGAGTTTTCTTTCTTTCCCCTCTGTTTCTTATCTACCTTTTCATGTTTCTCTTCATTTTTGTGGTTGGATATCAAACTTTCCATTTCGTCCTGGTCTTTTCTATGCAAATACTTGGAAATCTTGTATCTTGTTGAATGCCCATATTTTCCCCTGGAAGTATATAGTCAGTTTTGAAGGGTAGATGATCCTTGGTTGTAGACTCAGTTCTTTTGACTTTCTGAATATCATATTCCAAGCTTTTGTCTTTTAGTGAGGAGGCTGCCATAGCCTGTGTGATCCTGATTGATGCTCCTTGATGTCTGAATTATTTCTTTCTGGCTTCTTGTAATATTTTTCTTTTTCTTGGAAGCTCTTGAATTTGGCTATTATATTCCTGGTGGTTGTCTTTTTAGCGTTTAGTGTAGAGGGTGATCTATGAATCCTTTCAATGTTCATATTGCCCTCTTGTAGAACTTCAGGGCAGTTCTTTTGAATAATTTCTTTTAGTATGGAGTCCAAATTTCTAGTACTTTATGATTTTTCAGGAAGACCAATGATTCCCAAATTGTCTCTTCTAGACCTGTTTTCTTGGTCTATTAACTTCTAATTGATATATTTCATGTTTCCTTCTATTTTGTCAGTCTTTTGACTTTGCTTTATTAATTCTTGTTGTCTTATGAGAGCATTGGCTTCTATTTGCCCAATTATAGCTTTAGAGACAGGTTTTCAGCTAAAATCTTTTGGTTTTCCTTTTCAATCTGGTCTTTCTGGTTCTTCAAGGCTTCTAGATAGGTATTTCTTATCTTCAATTTGCTTATCCATTCATTTGATTTCAGAGCCTCACTTTTCAATTGTGAAATTCTGCCTTTTAAACTGTTATTTTCTTGCCAGATCTCTTCCATCTTTCTCATGATCTCAGATTTGAACTCTTCAAGATATTGTGACCCATTTTCATTTTTTGGGGGAAAGTTTGGATGTCTTTAATTGTTTGTCCTCCTCTGTTTTCTGTTTTTTTTTCTGTGCAGAAGTTATCAAGTGTTAGAGTTTTTTTTTTCTTGGTCTTCTTGTTTATTTCTTGGGCTTTGTTTGGCATCATTGTGATTTATCTGCCAGAAGGCTGAGTAAGGCAATCTGATTCCCTTTGTATGGAGTTAGGGAGCAGTTTTTGCCTGAGGCTACTTTGTGAGTCTCCTGGCTTCTCTGGGGACCTTCCTGGTGTCTCTGGTCTAGCTGTTTTCATGGTCTAGCCCCTGTGTTCCTAGCCAGCTGCCCAGAGCCCAGAACTTGGCCTATATTTGCTCCTCTACCTTGGATTTTCCCCTGAGTCTGAGCATGCTGGGTGCTGCTGCTGCCTCTCTCAGCCCCATTCCCATGTCCAAGGTCTGAGTTTTCCAGCCACCTGGGGTCTCAGGTCTTGCTGCTCTCAGGGGCCTAGATTTTGTGCCCCTGCTCTCTCTAACTCTTGAGTGCAGCCTCTGACTCTGGTACTGTGAGTGGGGTGGGGTAGGGGTGATCTGCTCATGTTTTGATGGGAGCTATTTCCCCCTTTTATGGTGTGGAAGTGACCAAATCCTATGTACCTCAATACTTTACTGCACCCTATTGTGGGGTCCCTTCTTTCATCTGGATTTTTTTTGTGCTTTGGAGGTACTCTATATCTTTTGGTAAGGAGAGAAAGTCACCCTGCTTCCACTCTGCCACCAATTTAACCTGGAAGTTGACTCACTTCTGAATCACTTTTAAAAGGCTAGCTTTGCATCTATACAGAGAAAGCTTTAAAGATTTCTTCCCTTCTAAAGAAGGTGATGCAGACTTATAACTCAGACAGCTGATGACATTGATGCAGTGATATAGAATGAACTGCTCTCTGTTTATTTTTTAACCTATAACTCTTTCTGTGGCCTCATTATATTAGAATTCCTTCATCTCATCTCTTCTCTTTCTTCTGATACTCCTCAGTATAGGGCTTTTGAAGTTGGACTATACACCATTGAATTCTAGCAGTGAAAGTGGCTTTAGAAAACATACATTCAAAAATCTACATTTGAAAAATGAGTGACCTAAAGCCTAAATGAGAGCAAGTAATTAGTGGTTTTTTAAAAGAGACACTCCCACTAAAAAAGTAGTAATCTTAAACAAATTCTACAAAGCATAATAAAATATAGAAAATAAAATCTTAAAACAAATAAAAATCTTTTTAATACTAACCTGTACATGAGTAATAAATAAATTTCATTGATATAGTATTTAACCTTTCTATTAATATTGCTTTTAATATTGTTTTAAATGAATCTAGAAGATTTTTATCTGTACAATATAAGTATTATCATTTTGAACAAAATTCTAGGAAAAAAATCTAAGGTTTTAAATAAATAGGATGGAAATGGACCAGATGAATAATGCACCATGTTTTATTTTACAAAATATACAACTATTTTTCATTAATAGTTAAATTTGTTTGATATTTTTCTATCTTGTAAAGATCAAAAGTAATACTCATGCTGGTCTTTTATATTAATCAATATTTGGTCATTCTCTTCTTCTTTTCTCAACAATGGCTATTTCACACTTCCTTATATAAAGTACCTTTACAATCAAGCTCCTATGACCGACATGCTTAAATATATTTATTATACAATGAAAAGGATGGATGTTGGAATAGTATGAACAGATATGGAATGAGAACAGTCAGTATACAATTGAGAAATTCATATTACATATAAAATTGCATTTCCATTCCTATCTATATTTATTCTGCTTCTCCCCAACACAATAGGCTGATATATATATGTACATCAAATTACTTTTTGAGGTTCAAGATATGTCAACAACAGTGGAGTTTAAACCATCTTTCATGCTGCAAAGAGTTCATTTTGGTAATATCATAACTTATAGCACATTTACAGTAACTGCATTATTCTTCATTTGTAATTGCATATTAAATTCCTTTTTTAGAAAAAAGAGGAAATTAATTAGTTTCATAGAAGTGAAAAAAATTAAAATATGACATTAAGACATAGAAAGGCAGAGGTTTTAGAATTTCCTCAGAATGTGTTGAGACTCTAAAAATTGTTTTCTAAAGAAGGAATCTAAGTAAGAAAGCAAATCTGTCATTAGAAAAAAAATCAGTCATATAGAAACATCTGGCCATAAACCTGTTTCTTTGATAGTTTCTTTGTAAATCTTAAGGCAAACAGCACATCATTCTTATTAAAACTTCAGTTCCAATTTTGATAAAGAGGATTAGAATGAACTAAAATTCCATCATTGCATTAATAGGTTCATTTATCAACTTCTGAGATGGAAATTAAACATGACATATTGCCCTTTTAATCTCCCTGTGGAAATAGCAACAGTTTCTTCAAAATTATAGTAAATACTGGGTATGTCTTAGTCAACTTCTTACATAGAGTTCAAAACATTTCAGCATTAGGGAAAAAATCAGTTCTTTACAGTGGATTGGAAGGACATATTAGAATAATGACAAGAAACCTGAATTTGAAGTCTGAGTATCTGTGTTAATTAAATTAAGTTTAAATATTTCTATTCTCCTCACTTAGCCATGTGGCCTTGACCAAATCATATGATTTCTACACCTCAGGTAAATCATTGCAAAAGAGAGGGCTTTGTCTAAATAATCCATAAAGTTATTTCTAAATCTAAATCTTATGTTCTTCTAAATTGAGCAGAACCATCATAAGTCAATCAAAAAGAATGCCCTAAGGTGAAAGAAGAGTGAGCAGACAGGCTTATTTTAGAGAATATATAGTCACAGAATAGTCTAGTATGAATCTTTTTGCAGATTTCCCCCAGAAAAAGGTCAGAGGTGACTGAAAAAGTAGCATCAAAACCATTTTTGTATGAAATTCAAAGATCAGTGTCTATATAGGTGTGGAATAATAAAAGCTATCTTTATCTGTTGAGTTTTTAATAGGATAAAGCAGCTTACTATTAATTTTTTTCCCTTTAAATTTTTATAAAACTTTTCCCAAAACTACCTCGTTTCCCTGTAATTTGGATAGAAAAATTAGTTAAGATGATTAATCAATAGAAATTATAGTCATTTTAAGACTTAAGATATGCGATATGGAGGCACAGGAATAGATAAAATAGATCCGGAGGCACATAACCAAGCCTTATAGTTGGGAACCAATTATATCTCTGCCATGAAGTAGTTAGTCAGCCTTACAAAATTCACTTAGTTTCTATAGGCCTCAGTTGCCTTACCTACATAATTAAAGTAATGGTTTATACCAAGTCTTAGAATTCTTATAAGTACAGTGACTTATCAGGAACTTAACCACCTTAAGTATGTTCAGAATTTCTGTTAAAATAGCATGTTGCTTAAATAAACAGTTCTAATCATTCCTCATATTTATTGTAAAAATAAAGTTAGAAGGATGGTAAATAAGTTCTATTTTAAAGAACTATCTTTAGATCAAGAACTTGTTTTAATCAAATATATTTAATTATTCCAACTGCATGTAATAACAATTTTCAATGTATGTTTCTGAAATTATTAGATCCAAATTGCCTTCTTCCCTCCTTTCCCTCCCCCCACTCATAGATGATGAGCAATTTTATCTGGGTTATACATGTATTATCATTCAAATCATACTTCAATATTGGTCACTATTGTAAGAGAATGTTCATATAAAACCAAAACCCCAAAGAAAACCATAAATAAACATGTTAAAAATAGTATACTTTGATGTGCATCTGACTCCAACAGTTCTTTCTCTGGAAATGGATAGCATTCTTTGTCATAAAGTGTTTAGAATATCAAGAACTTAATTTACCATGGCAAATTTTTACTGATCTGCTAAATTTTAATCACTTTTTACCTCTTCCGGCTTCTTTTCTTCCTACTCTCTATCCATCAAGTGTTGTTCATTTTAAAGATAGAAAGGTTGCCTTCCTTTGTAAGGTTATCCTATGATTTGTGATTTTGTTATGTCACTTAAGTAATCTGAGCCATTATTTCCTTACTATGAAATTAGTGAGTCGATTTAGATTAACTTCCTATGCTCTTTCACCTATAAATCATTGATTATATGACTACACAATATTTTATATCTGTCCTAGGAATAAATCATATAATTCCTATTTTTCGTTTGCTTGATTTAAAAAATGATTACTGCTAATCTCTCCTGATTTAGAAGTCAGTTAGTTGTCAGTTAATTATAGAATTAAATGGCAAAGCAAAAATTGGAGAACCTTGTAAAGATACAGAAATTACATTTTATATACTACATATGCTTTATTTTTGCCTGTGACCTAACAGCATTTAATAATTTACTTAGTCAGCTCAGATATCGGATTGCTCTTCATTGTTTTTACCAGAGTACACCCTTTCCATGCTGGATTTTGTATATGCCTGTATATATATTTATACATATGTGTAAATAAAAGTATATATGTATAGAAGAATAACAATCTGTTCTCCTTTCCTTTCTTAAAAATATTAACCTCACTGAGTCTTTGCTACATGCCAGTACATGTTCTTAAATACCTACAATCTCCCTTTTCAGACCTGGGTGCCAATATCCATTTCAATTCCTGCCTGGAAGATCCATGCTGAAATCACATAATGCCTATGTAAGTGGTTTATTATGCATCAGTCCTAAAACTGACTGTGCTTAAGCTCAGCTAAAGCCTTTCAGAGCAAAGAGCTAACTTCCATCCAATCTATTTCCTAATATCATAGGCAATAAGAAGTTCAAATAGGGCATGCAACAAATCATCAGTAAGTATTTAAACTAATTAAAATGTGACAAAGCTATTTTGCACTTCTCAATTTAGAATATATTTTCATTGCCTTCTATGTTAAAAATAAACCTTCAAGCATTTTTGCATTTGCTGGCTTCATCCCCAAATAAAAATAATCTCCTTTCAAAAACTAAGTTATTTTGGAAATTTATACATCAACAGGAAATATTTTAAGTATGAATATATATTGATTAGTCCAAAACCATCAGTTTAGACATCCTTATTAACATTCTAATTAGCAATGTGATATTCACATAAGCACATATAAGCATATGCACATGCACGCAGATTCATATGTATTCAAAACATATATGCATTTATGTGTTTTATACATACATTAATTGAAAAGGAGAAATCCATAAGTCATAAGAATAAAAAGGCTAAAGATTTTTTAGATTAAGCATTAGAAAGACACTAAAACATGCTGATAAAGTGATTGAAGCTATCATAAGGTATCATGTACTTTAATTATTTCAGGGAGGATAAAGGATTCACTTATCTCTATGACCAGAATCTAAAATTGTTCTATGAACAGATTTCTTTTCATATTCGTGCAACATACTGCCTCAACATTCCAGATCTTATTTTATACAATTCAACCTTCATTTCCCAAGCCTGACTAATTGTTCTTTTACAGCTGGCTTAGTAAATTGTTTTCATGCACCTGAATTTTCTCACACAAATTTGAGACTATCTTTTAAAAGAATTTCCTTTAAATTGTATTCTTGCTACAGAAAAGTACACTTTAAAATATTTATAGTACTAACCTATATTGAGGCGGTCTCTACAGACCAAAACGTGTCTCTATTAATCTTGTCAAGATTATTTTAAAATGTTTAAATACAAAAAAGCTATAAAAAGTTTTCAAGAAAATCCACCTGCTTGAAATAAAAACTATCATACAATAAAATCATTTGATGAAATTCAATTGAATTTGAATTGAATCTTAATTCCTTGATAAGTCCTTAGACCAAGAGATGGTCATAGAGATGGCATAAATATCAGTGTAAGGCATATAATCACCTTATTAAAAAACATTAACCAAATATGATTTAATATGCCAAAGAGTTAATTGCAGTACCATTTCCATTGCCAGGAACATAGCAAGTATATCTAAATCAAAATTCAAAACAGAAAAACCAAAAGACAGTTTTACATGGTTTTATTGTTTGAACATGGAAGAATATTTTCAGTAAAAATATAGTTTTACTCTCTTAACTATTAAAACTGTAAATACAATGTTTTATTTAATTCCAAATCATTTTGCATATAAAAGGAATTATGGGAAACATAAAAGGCATTCCTTACCAGAAAAAAAATAGGACACTTGGGTAGCAAAAGATGAATATAGATGGCTATATCCCAAATATGCTAATGATATCAATGAAATACATATTTGGGGTTAAGAAGAAAACCTCTAGTAGAGTTAATATAAAGTCATCTATAGAACTTACTGAAACAAATGAGTAGGAATTGAACTGAAATAAATAAGAAGAAGAATAATGAGATGTCATGGATGGCATGGGGAATCCATCTCCACAAATGGGGATAGTATCATATTTCTGAGATTAGAGACTCAAAATATCTTACTGCTAAGGAAAAGAAATAAACAAAATTTAATATAAACGTGAAACTATAATTACCTGAGCTATTAAGAACAATTACAATTCATGTGAAAACTATTAACTAAAAGCTTCATTAATATCAACTGGTCTATACTTAATAATTATTTTTAGTTATTTACCACTACCTATGATCAAAGGGAAAGCTAAAAGGTACAGTAGATAGAGCACTGAAATCTATATTTGTGTGTTTGTGTTGTAGGATTCTGAGTGTACCATTAGGAATTGCAGAGAGGATGAAGAAATGGCTTCAGAGACAGGGAGTGTCCAGGAGTGAAAGTAACATTTAATAGGTACCTAATATGGGCACAATACTCTGCTAAGCACTTTACAAATATTAATTTACAATTATTATTTATTTATTAACTTAAATTATTAACTTACAATCCTGAGAGGAAGGTGCTATTATTATCCTTTATTTTATGGTTCAGGGAAAAAAGCAGACATGGACTAAGCAACTTATCCAAGTTCACTCAGCTATAAAGCATCAGAGCCGGATTTTAATTCAGGTTGTTCTGACACTTACTCTACCACTCTATCTGTGTAGAACTAAGTTTAATTCCTACCTGTGCCAAATACTATCTTGCAGTTGTCATAAGTTATCAGTGCTTTTAATAACTCTTTAATACTATAAAAAGCAGAGGCAATGCTGTATTGGTAAAGGTAATTTTATTATTAGGAATTTCCACCTGAAAGGAAATTGAAGAAAATTGAATTTCAAATAGTTTGAGTGACTTCACCAGTCATTCAATCATTGCTATATTTTGATCAAATTCAATTCAATAAGCATTGATTAAGTACTTACTTCTTGGCAGGTACTATATTAAGTACTGTGGAAGCAATGATTAAAAAGACATTTTTGCACTCCAGGAGTTTACCATCAAATGAGGGGGAGATAACATAAAAGGAGGGAAGAAAGGGAAGGAGACAGTAGAGGTAGCCAATGCAGTGGCATCTTGACTGTAGAATTAAAGAGATTGTGGATAAGATTTATGATTTGAAATTGTTATGTCAAGTATACCACATACCTCTTTTATGAGTGTTTGAAGCAAGATGGCAAAATGGGGAAACAATCACTGTACTTGGAGGGAAGGTATCTGAGTAAAATTTCACAAGTAATTTAATCTTTCTTTTTTTTATTTTGTAAGTGAATAATTTTACAAAACCAAAACTCTAAAACATATACTCAAATAAACAAATGATAAGTCATATGCTTCCATCTGCATTTATAGTTTGTTCTCTAGAGGTGGATAGCATCATCTTTCATAAGTCTCTCAGAATTATTCTGGATCATTGTATTGCTGTTAGTAGCAAAGTCTATCACATTTGATCAATCCATTATATTGCTGTTACTGTGCACAATGTATTTCTGGTTTGGCTTATTTCCCATTGCATCCGTTCTTGTAGATCTTTCTAGTTCTTTCTGAAAGCATTCAGTTCATCATTTCCTAAAGCATAATAGTATTCCATTGCCATCATATACTATGATTTGTTCAGCCATTCCCCAATTGAGGGACATCAAATTAGTTTCCAATTCTTCGCCACCACAAAAAGAGGATATATATATATATATATAATACAAACAGGCCCTTTCCAATTTTTTATCCTTTTAGTATAAAGAACTACTAGAAGGTATTCATTCTTTTATAACCTGTTCAGCATAATTACAAATTGCTCTGCAGAATGGTTGAACCAGTTCACAACTCCACCAGCAATGCATTAGTGTCCTAATTTTGCCTGATCCCATACAACATTTATCATTTTTCTTTTACTGTCATATTTGCCAATCTGATAGATGTGAGGTGTTTCCTTAGAGTTGTTTTAATTTCATTTCTCTAATCAAGAGGGATTTAGAACATTTTTTCATATGATTGATAGCTTGGATTTCCTCATCTGAAAACTGCCTGTTCTTTGACGTTTGACCATTTGTCGATTGGGGAATGACTAGATACTTATAAATTTGACTTAGTTCTTTATATATTGGGAAATGAGACCTTGATCAGAGAAATTTGTTATAATTATTTACCCAGTTTGTTGCTTCCCTTCCCTTCTTGATTGGATTGTATTTTTTATATAAAAACATTTTAATTCTATGTTGTCAGAATTATTCTTTTTATATCTTGTAATGTTCTCTTTATCTTGTTTAATCATAAGTTTTCCCCTTTTACATAGATCTGAGAAGTAAATTATTCTATGTTGCCATAATTTACTTATATCACTCTTTATATTTAAATCATATACTCATTTTGACTTTATGTTGGTATAGGATATGAGAAATTGATCTAAAGCTAAGTTTTACCATAATGTTTTCCAATTTCCTCAGCAGTTTTTGTCATAGTGAGTTCTTATGCAAATATCTGGGATATTTGGTTTTATCAGACATTAGACTATTGAGGTCAATTACCCCAATCTATTCCGTTGCTCCAACCTTCTATTTCTTAGCCAGTAGTAGATTATTTTGATGATTACTTCTTTATTGTACACTTTGAGATGTGGTCTACTAGGAAACTTTCCTTCATATTTATTTTTATTAGTTCTCTTCATATTCTTGGTCTTTGGTTATTCCAAATGAATTTTGTTAATACTTTTTGTAGTTCTATAAAATAATTATTTGGTAGTTTGATTGATATGGCACTGAATAAGCAAACTAATTTAGGTAGAATTTATTTTCCTTATATTAGCATGGCCTTCCTATGAGGAATTAATATTTTTTCCAATTATTTAGCTCTAATTTTAATTGTGTGAAATGTTTTATATTTGTGTTTATATAATTCCTCCATTTGCTTTGTCAAGGAGATTCTAGGTATTTCAAATTTCAAATTAGAGTGATTTTAAGTAGAATTTCTCTCTCTAACACTTGATGGTGGATTTTGTTGGTAATATATAGAAATGATGATAATTTAAATATATTTGATTTGCATCCTGTAACTTTACTAAAGTTTTTAGTTATTTCTACTAGTTTTTTAGTTGATTCTCTAGGATTCTCTAAGTATACAATCATATCATTCTCAAAGAGTGTTAGTTCACTTTTTAATTTTGTATTTATTCATTTAGTTATTATTCTCTTCTTCAATTCATTCAATTTCTTTTTCTTCTCAAATTACTAAAGCTAGGATTTCTACTACTATATTAAATAATAGTGGTAATATTAGGCATCCTTGTTTCACTCCTGATCTTATTGGGAAGGCTTCTCACTTATCTCTATTGTAAATGATACTTACAGATAGTTTTAAATAATACTACTTATTATTTTAAAGAAAGGTCATTTTATTCCTTCGCTTTCTCGTATTTTCAATAGGAATGAGTATGGAATTTTCTCAAAGGCTTATTTTACTATTGAGATAATCATATGATTTCTATTAGTTTGATTATGGATATGGTATATTATCCTGATAGTTTTCCTAATAATAAACAAGTCTAGAATTCCTGCTATAAATTCCACCTGGTCATAGTGAATACTCCTTATGATATATTGTTGTAGTTTCTTTGCTAGCATTTTATTTAAGATTTTTTTTCCATTAATGTCCATTAAAGAAATTGGTTGATAATTTTCTTTTTGTTTTTGTCTTCCTGGCTTAGCTATTATCACAATATTTATAGCATAAAAATAATTTGGTAAGACTTATACTTTGCATATTTTGCCAAATAATTTGTATAATAATGGAATTAAATATTCTTTTAATGTTTAATCGAATTCACTTGTGAATCCATTTGGCTCTGGGAATATTTCCATTGGGAATTCATTGATCACTTGTTCAATTCATTTTTCTGAGATGTTATTATTCAGGTATTATATTTCCTCTTTTGTTAATCTAAGCAATTTATACTGTTGTAAATGTTCATCCATTTAACTTAAATTATAAGATTTGTTGACATATAATTGGCCACAAAAGCTCCTAATGATTATTTTAGTTTCCTCTTCATTTGAGGTGAAATCACCCTTTTAATTTTTGATACTTGTAATTTATTGATCTTTTATCCTTTTTTAAATCAAATTAGCCAATCTTCTATTTTTTCATAGAACCTATTCTTAATCTTCTTTATTAGTTCAGTAGCTATTTTACATTCCATTTAAATAATTTCTCCTTTGATTTTTAGGATTTCCATTTTGGCATTTAATTCAGGATTTTTAATTTGTTCTTTTTCTAGGTTTTTTTAGTTACATGCCCAGTTTCTTGATCTACTTTTCATCTATTATATTGACATAAGCATTTAGGGGTATAAATTATCCCCTGAGTAATGCTTTGACTATATCCCATACATTTTGAAATGCCTCCTCATCATAATTCTCTTCAATGAAATTAGTAATTGTTTTTATGATTTTTCCCCTTTGACCCACCAGTTTTGAAGAACTAGATTATTTAGTATCCAATTAATTTTTAATTTCCCTTTCCACAAACCCTTATTGATCATTTTATTGAACTATGATCTGGAAATGTTGCATTTATTATTTCTTATCTAATGTATATTTTTCTGAAATTTTTATGCCCTGGTACTGTAATGAAGTAATTTAAGGAATAGAATAGAAATTTATAGGAGCTTGGCTATCAGGTTTGAGCATTCTGTATTGGAATGCAACTGGGGGAGGAGTGAAATGGTCATTGCTGGTGTGAGAGGGGTTTGGAGGAGAAGTCCAGCCAGCAGTGACTACATGAACTTGGGATCTTTGGGATTGGAGAAGCGTGAAAACAACATCTCTCAAGACAACCCTTGGTAGTGGATAGTGTCTGTTTTCTGGTGGACAGTGTGCAGGCATTTTTCCCTTTCTGTTATCTCTTGGATTATTGGCTGTCCAAAGAGTTGGTTTCTGTTATCCTCAAGCCATCAAAGAACCTGGACTAATTATGAAAATCCCAACACTCAGCTCTCTCTCTCTCTAGTCTCCAGTCAAGGCTGTCAGCCTGACTGAAGTTGGGTTGACAGAGAAACTCCTTTAGTGAAAGGGTTATCAGATTTACTAAGGCTCTGATACCCTATCCTTCTTTCTGAGTTTAATCTGAGTGGCAGTTGACCAAAACACCTACTGGTTTCTCATAGATTAATTTATATTTATATATTCTTTTAAAAGTACCATGTTGGCTAACCTATGGCACATATGCCAGAGAGGGATGCTCCCCTCCTCTTCTCCAGGTATGCCTAAGGACAGTTCTCACTTCATTCACTCTTCTGCCCGGCAGAGTACAGCCCAATGTGAGTACTTCCTCCCTCTCCTATCTGGAATAATGTCAGGAGGTTCACATACAGGATAAGTAATGCTGTTTGGGCACTCAGTCTTTAAAAAGTTTGCCATCACTAAACTAGTACACTGTCAATTTTTGTATATGTACATTGTGCTTTCTAAAGGAAAGTATATTCCTTTTTTCATTCATATTCAATTTTTCCAAGTATCTACTAAATCTAACTTTTGTAAAATTTAATTCACTTCCTTTTTTTCCTTCTTTATTGAGATTTATCTAGTTTTTCCAAGGGAAGGTTGAGGTCCTCCCACTGGTATAGTTTTACTGTCTATTTCCACCTTAAGTTCCTTTAGTTCTCTTTAAAAATTTGGATGCTATACCATTTGGTGCATATATGTTAAGTACCAATTTTACTTTATTGTCTATACTACTTTTTATCAAGATGTAATTATTTCCCTTATCCCTTTTTATTAGATCTATTTGTGCTTTAGGTTTATCTGATATCATGATTGTTAATCCTGCTTTTTTGTCTCAGTTGAAACCCAAGCAATTCTGCTCCAGCCCTTTACCTTTAGTCTGTGTGTGTCTATCTGCCTCAAGTGTTAGGGTTCCTGTTTTAATCCACTCTGCCATCTGCTTCCATTTTATGAGTGAGTTCTTCTGCTTTACTTTCATGGTAATAATTTCCAGCTTTGTACTACCCTCCATCTTGTTTTCATCTTTTAATTCTACCCTTTCTCCTTTCATTCTATCCCTTCAGACCAATGTTTTGCTTTTAATCACTCCCCCCTCCCTTCTCCCTTATATTTCTCCCCTTCCCACCACTGCTTTTCCAATTCCCCTTCTACTTATTTATAAGGTAAGACAGAATTCTACAAACCAGTGAGTCTGCCTGTCCTTCCCTGCTTTGCCAATTCAAATGAGAGTAAGGTTTAAGTATTACCTGTCACCACCCTCAAACTCCCCTCCACTATAATATATTCCAAGCCCTCTGATTCTTCAATGTACAAGGTGTCACATTCTATGCTAACTTGATGGGCTCTTCAGTATTTGAATTGTTTATTTCTAGCTGTTTGCCATATTTTCTCCTTGGCCTTGGAGCCCTTGAACTTGGCTATAACATTCCTGGGAGTTGTTATTTAGGGATTTATTGTAGGAGGTGATCTGTGGATTCTTTCAATTTCAATTTCAATTTTTCCCTTTTGTTCAATAATATCAAGGCAGTTTTCTTAAATAATTTCTTGTAATACAATGTCTATGATTTTTTTCATCATGTCATTCAGGTAGTCCCATAATTCTAAAATTGTCTCTCTTGCATCTATTTCCAGGTCAGGTTTTTT
This sequence comes from Gracilinanus agilis, assembly GCF_016433145.1. Lineage (NCBI taxonomy): Eukaryota > Metazoa > Chordata > Mammalia > Didelphimorphia > Didelphidae > Gracilinanus > Gracilinanus agilis. The sequence goes on along the minus strand of NC_058131.1, from coordinate 191,416,850 downwards.
CAATGAAATATTTAATATTTTCTATTTTTTTCTTCTTTTGATTTGATTTTATTGTTTCCGGATGTCTCATAAAGTCATTAGCCCAATTGCCCAATAACTTTTGAAGTATGAATTTCTTTCATGAATTTTTTATTCTCCTTTTCCATTTGGTCCATTCTTTTTTCATGGAACTCTTTTCTTCATTGATTTTTGTTCTTTTTTCCAGTAGACCCATTTTCCTTTTTAAGCTGTTATTTTCTTTTTGTATTTCTTTAATTTATTTTTTCACTTTTTCTACCAATTTTTCTTTGACTATGTTATTTAATTTTTAAATTCCTTAATGACTTTGCTTTGATCTTTGTTATCATAGAAATTTTTTATATATTGTTTGCTATTTGCTCATTTCCTTTTTTTGCCTGTGGATTGGGAGTTCTGAAAGCTACTGATTATGTCGCCTCTGCTAATGGCTTGCAGGGCTTGGCTCTGAGCTATTTTGCCCTGGGCCCAGGGGCTTCATCTTAGTGTATGCTTGAAAGGATAAAGCATTACAGACTTCTAGGCATCCTTGCAGGTTGGTGTTAGTGCCTGGGACTTTAGGGTTTGGGTTTGGGGTGAGGGGTACTCTCTTCTTGGCATAGGTAATTTCTCAGGATCTCAAAGTTGGCCTATGCCTGGGGTAAGAACCTGGTGCTGTAGGTGGGGCAAGTAGTTCGCCAGCACTCCTCTGTGTGCAGTTTTGCTTCTGGTTCCCCTTTATCCTGTAAAAATGTACTCTCTCTTTCTGCCTTTCAATTTGTATTTAGTGAAAGAGCTCCCTTCATCCATCTTGCTATTGGACTTTGATTCCTGTCATTTTAAGATGTTTATTAAAGATTGGTTTGGAAGGATTGTCAGAGAAATTTCAGCTTTTGCTTTGTTCCAATTTGCTGCATTCTCTCAATTTCATCTTTCTCAAACTCAGGTTTGTAAACCATCATACTGTACAAAAATTTTGAGTAGAGTTTGAATGTTCACTTGTGTTTTACTATTTCACTAATGGAAGAAACCCAGTGCAACAGTCACATGATTTGCATTTGAATTTCATCATTTACACTCTCTGTGACCTTACAAAGGCATTTTAATTTCCTCTGGATCTCAGTAGTTTCATTTGAAAAATCAGGAGAGAGAATAAGTGAACTTTATGGTCCCCTCCAATCTTTAGTTCTATGATATTTCCACAAAGAGATATTTTCCTGAATCTTACCAGATCAGATTGGTGACAGAGGAGTGAGTTGACAGGTGGAGCTGGGAGAGAATCTGAAGGGGATACAGATGTTGATATACTTTTAGTACCAACAATCCACTTTTCACTCCCTTCCACTATAATAGCTTTACACTGTATAGACCTTGTATCTTGACTCTGCCTTCCTACACTGACATCATAGACATCTCTTTTAGGACTAAAGGTTTGAGAGAAATTGGGAACTTAAAGGAAGAAGAGTAAATTCACAGAAACCTGTTATGGCTTTTTTGCCTTGAGAAATTATTGAATTGTACCACTCTGTTTTTTGCCTCTGAGGAATTGGTGAATGAGTTTCTTGCAATTCTCTGTAATCTTAAGATTGTAAGTAAGAAAAAAATATATATACTTTTCTCTCTAACCTTCATAAATAATGCAAATATATACTAGCACTGGAATAATATTACATCCCAAAACAATAAATTCATGATCATTTCTTTCTTGTTTTCCTAAAATGACTTTTATGAACTGATTTCTAGATATATGTGCTGCAGCTGTTTTCAACTCATTTTTTTTTACTAATATCAACTCTATTCAAGTATTGTCAGTCCTTTATTGATGCTAACTCTTGCTAAATCTTACACTTTAGGAATATTTTTCCTTACAGAATGAATAAGAATCTACTTACACCCTTCAAAGCATTCTTCATAAAATACAAATTCCTATTTATATTTAGCTTAGGATGCTGGAAAGGATCTCTGATTCATCATGCCTGAAAATTTCTTTATGTCTTTGGTATGTGCCTAGAAGATCTATATGCTTTAGGATAGCTTTACTTATCTTATAGACATTGAAAATGTCCTGTGAACAGGTGAATGATGGTACCTCTGGGATGATCAGTTGAGGAGCACAAATATTAATTTTGTGTTATGTGTGCAATTTAATAGAGAGATCAATTCATTTTTACTTTAAAAATTTAATTGTTTAAAAAAGTAAACATTAAATTATCTATGATATTTTGGGGAGTGAAGAAGTTACCTAAACTGAGCAAATAAAAACCTAGTAAGAGCAATTCACGCATACATATACATATACACAATCAAGTGTAAACAAAGACATATGACATATATGTATTAGTATTCATACATTACACATATAAAAACTTATTCAGTCTTTTAATATCTTTGGAGAGGAAGATATTTCAAGTCCTTATTTTAAAGACAGAACGATTGTCAAATAAATATTATGCACATAATATGTCAGATGTATGATGTTCAGCATACTATTATAAATAATTCCTACAAATATGTTAAAAATAGTTTAATATGAAATAGTTTCCATCGAAGGATAAAAGAAGTTTAAGAAATAAAATTCAATATCTTAGAGAAAATGGAGTTGAGTAACCTCTTTCAAGAAGAGAAGTATTCTGTTCTTGAGAAAGTTTATTTTCAGAATTTTCCAAGGCTACTATAAAGCATAGAGATGGGATATGAAGTGGTTACTGTGAGGAACAGATAAAAGTCAGTATGGCTAGATCTTAGAGATAGGAGGGTAGTAATATCTAATAGGCCTGGAAAAATATGTCATAGTTGGGTTGTATTTTACATTCAATGCTCAGTGGAGACCTTTATATTTTCAGTGAGGCAAAGGAAGGCAAAAGAATTGATTGAGTAGGGAAATCATATGACCGTATCTAGGCTAAAAGAAGAACACTTCATTACCATTGCTTTAGGCATTCATATTATGAAGAGGTTTTAATAATCTTAGATAGAGATAATAAAAGTGTAAAAAATGTGGTAAGTGGAGAGAAAGGGTCAATGAAATCAAGCAGCAATTAGTCCTAATTTTCCTAAATTAAGAAAGTGAAAAAAGTTAATACAGGTTTTCCTTCAAAGTCATTGTAGTAACCAGCACCTCATCCTGGTCAATAGCATAGCTCCTAATTACTTTTAATACTGTTCTTATGCTTCTTTTTCTAGGAAATTACATGGCTAGTTATGATACTGTCCTTGGGAAGTTCTTGCTTATTAACTTAATATGAATTAGAAGATACTTTCTTTTACTCCTATCATTTTCAGAATGAAGAAAAGAAGCTGGTCATCAAAAGAAAATTAATATCCTCATATACTGAATATCATCACTGATTGTATTTTTCTAGACCTTGGAACTCAGTATATTTGGTCTTTTAATTTCTCAAATCTTTCTTTTTAGATGTTATTTAAAGAGCCTTCTCTGACCATTCTACTTTTTCTTCCCTTTAATTCTTTTTCCTTCTCTAACTTCTTATATCAGTTCTTCTTTCTTTCAATCTACTATGAAATAAGATAAAACAATCTAAGTGGATTTCTTTTAGAAGAAATGACTTTAAAAAGGACCATATATTTCTCTAAGATTATAAAATATTACCCTATCTCATAGGCTTGGTTATACAAATAGTGAGATGCTAAAATATCTTTGGTTTTGGCTATCTTTAAAAATCAGTCATTCCACTAAATGATAACTCTAGTCTAACTATCAATAATATGGAATTAGATCTTAATCAATGATACATGTAAAACCCAGTGGAATTGTGTGTCAGCTAAGAGGGGTTATGGGGATTTGGGGGAGAGGGAAAGAGCATGATATATGTAACTATGGGAAAATATTCAAAATAAAATAAAATAAAAATCAGTCATTCAATAAGTCAAATCAACAAGAATTTATTAATCATTTACTGTGTCCCAGGTACTCTGTTAGGTGCTGGAGATAGAAAGACAAAGTTCAAAATGATCCCTACTATCAAAGAGTTTACATTCTGTAAGGGCATTTGTGAGGTTTATATGTGACATGTGAACCTTCCTTTAAAATAAATCTCCCCCTCTTCCACTCACTTACAATGCACTTAATTGATGACATCCGTTGCCAGTGATTTCAGAAGCTGGAAACTAATGAGATGTTCCTGATAGAGATACCACCATATCTGACATAACATTCCTCTTTTTCACTGATATTATTGAGTTATCTTTGAAGTGACAAAGTCACAAATCCCATTCATAAAAAAAAGGAATTGTGAGAGTTTAACATAATCTGATAACAGCAAATCTAGAGGGCTTATTTTAAGAGAAAGGCAATTATTGTTGCTTTCAATTTATTCTCATTGCTTCCTTTTGTTTTTATTTTACTCAGGTTTTCCCCTGTATTTCTCTCCCTTCCCACCTCCCAAGGCCCATTCCTTCTGATCAATAATGACAAAGAAAAATAGGAGAGAAAAAAATGAAAGTGTAAATAAAGCAAAACATATGTAATTATACACACATGCTCAGACACATATAGTAAACAATTTCTGATAGCAAATAAATGGAAATACATGTGTATAACCAAATACGTAAATATATTTTCATATCTAGAGTTAGATTCAAAACCTCAAACCAATAGATCCTCCAATTCTGCAGGAGTAATGTTTTCACATAACTCTTCTTTGTAGCCAACTTTATAAAAATAATTTTACAACATTAATTTCTTTTTATTTAGGAAAAATATTCTTTATTAATTTTCCATTTTCAGAGGTCCTGGTAATATGAATATTGTGTTCCTGGATCTGCTTACATCATTTTACATCAGGCTATGTAAGTCTTTGTATTCATCATCCATATTTCTTTTCATTCATCATGCTTGTCATTTCTTAACACACCATAATATACCATCACATTAATTTACTACAATTTGTTTAATTACCTACAAAGCAATGTTAAATTACTTACAAAAACCCTCTTTTTTTCTATTCATTTGATAGTACAAAAATGTTGCTGTAAATATTTTGGTGTATCTGGAGCCTTTTTTGTCATTGAACTCCTTTTAGGCTTTGTACTAGTTATAGAACCTATAAATAAATGTTCATAGACATTTAAAAAAAACATATTTTCACTAAGGTTGAACTAATTGACAGTTCTGCTAACAATCCATTACTGTCTTGTGTTTTCAGAAATCCTTTGACATTGCCTATTTCCATCTTTTGTCATGTTTCTCAATTTGCATAGAATGAGATAACAATTTTGTGATTCCTATGTTTGGTTATTTTTTTCATTATTAGTGATTTATAGCATCCTTTCTTAGTGTTAAAACTGAAATTATAAGGGCAGCTATTACAGGAGATAGAACGCTAGATCTGGAGTCAGGAGGACCTGAGCCCAAATCTGATCTCAAACACTTTCTAGACTTGACCCTAGGCAAGTCACTTAATTCTGATTTCCTAGTTCTTGCTGTTACTCCATATTAGAACTGATGCTATGATAGTAGTTTAGAGTTTAAAAATACTTTGCAGTTTGCTTTGTGAGACTACCTGTTCATTGCCATTGGCCATTACATTGTAGGGCTATGCTGGTGAAGACATGGCATATGTGCCCTGGTGTACTGGAGCAGGCAACTCTGTTAACCCTCTCCACAGTCTCTGAAGACACTTTTCACATGCCCTACCCCTCTGCTCATTAGCCTGATGCAAGCACTTCCTCCCTCTGGTGTCTGGAGTAATGCAGGTGACTCACAGTTACCTTGAAGATGAAGTTTGGGCACAGGATCTCTAAAAGGTTTGCTAATGCTGCTACAGGGGAATGGCTTTTGAATTTTTATATTTCTATTATATCTCGATATAGCACAATAATAATAGCACCCCTTCTTGGAGTGACTCTCTATTTGGAGCTCACTTTCTCTTAGCCTCCTTCACCAGACTGCCTGCTTTTATGGTGGTTTCCTGTCCCTGCCCCTTTTCATGGGGGTCAATCATAGTTTCCAAATTATCTGAGTTGTCCACTTTGGATTCACAGCTTTCTGAGTGTGTGAACTCTTCTTCTGACCTAGCATTAAGCAAGGTGTGAACTCAGTAAGTGTTTTGCAAACTTTTCCCACCTAGTTCAAGCTTGTGTTGATTCAAAGTTATTGCCAATCATAGTGTTAACTCCAACTAGGCAAATAAAATAAAGGATTCCATTTTCACAAGTGTGAACTAAAAGAGAACCAAGAATTCTTTTTTACAATTGGGAGCTAGGCCAGAGATAGGAGGTCCTTCATTCCAATCTGTCCTCAAACACTTCCTAGCTGGCTGGCCCTGGGCCAGTCACTTCCCCAACTTGGGTCTCAGTTTCCTTCTCTGTAAAAATGGGTTCAAGGACCTTGGAGCTTTAATGGTTTCTTCATATCACTATCATAATATAGCAAAGTTCCACAAATTCAAGGCAGATTATTTAAGAGATTGTAATGCAAAGGTCCCAAGGTAACTGACTTATAAATAACAGAAGCCCCTATTTTTTTAAAACCTTAACTTCGGTGTATTGGCTTATAGATGGAAGAGTGGTAAGGGTGGGCAATGGGGGGTCAAGTGACTTGCCCAGGGTCACACAGCTGGGAAGTGTCTGAGGCCGGATTTGAACCTAGAATCTCCCGTCTCTAGGCCTGACTCTCAATCCACTGAGTTACCCAGCTGCCCCAGAAGCCCCTATTTTTATAGGTTGGAAATGGACTGCCTCCCACCCCCATCCCCTGCAACCCAGTGAGGAAGTACAACCTGGGAGCTGGATACTACCAACTCACAGATAAAGAGAATGAGCTTAACAAAAGAAAAGTGGGCTCACTGGTGCAGTGGAAAGAGAACTGAGCTTGGAAGTAAGAACTCTGGGTGAGGGGACAGTTGGAAAGGAGTTTAACAGTTAATTCCTGGGGGTTGAGTTGAGCATGTCTCTCTGCTTGGTTTCCTAGGTTTGGGGTTTGCCTCGATGACCATAGTGGCAAAAGCCATTGTGGTTTCTACTCAGGAGTTTGCCTGTCTAGTGGAATTAGACCTTCATTGCAATAGCATTCTGTTATTCATTTAGTTATTTAGATATTAGAAGTGATTATTATAAGCTTTGAGGGCCAGCTAGATATAAAGTCTGCCACTCCCTCCTGGGGGGAGGGGCAGCTTCTGCATAACAGTTCAGGGCTTCCTAGATCTTATCCAAAATCCTTTATACCCCTTTCCTGCCTTCCCTTCATCTTTATAAATATAAGCTTAATCTTTAGTAGCTGTGCCTGGGTATTATTTTAGGCATATTCACAACTGCTATTAAGCTTGGTTCCTGTCAGTTGCCAACCAAAGAAATCAGATCCTTCTCAGTCCTTAACATCAAGATATCAGCTTCTCCTCTGTTCCTCCATCAAACCTGTGGGGAATATAAATTGAGGGGAACATCATTAGAGATTAGCTTTGCTGAGCCTTGTCAGAAGTCATTGCTCAGTCTCCATTTTTAACTGAAAACCAACTGCTGAGTGGTAGGGGTTTGAGAGCAAGGAACACTTGCCCCTCACTCAAGCCTGTGTGTCGGGGAGGAGAATGTCCTGTTGGTACCTAGCTCAGGCCAGTCCATCAGCTTCCCAACACCCCTGTTATTACAAACATAACACTGTAGATAGAACTGGCTCTATATCCACTGAGCCACCTACCTGCCCCATCTTACCTCTTTCAAAGTTGTCTTTTTAAAAAAGAAACCCTTTCCTTCCATCTTAAAAACAATATTTCATATTGGTCCCAAGTTGGAAGAGTGGTAAGGGCTAGGCAATGGGGGCCAGGCAATAGGGAACTCACCCAGGGACACACAGTTAGGTGTCTGAGGTCAGATTTGAACCTAGGAGCTCCATCTCTAGGCCTGGCTCTCAATCCACTGAGCCATCTAGCTGACTCCACAGAACAGAGTTTTCTTTCTTTACTAGGTTCTGTTGCCCTGATTTTGGTCACTTCACTCTGCATTCATTCCTGCTACCCAGGATTCTTTGAAATCATCTTATTTCATTATTTTCTTACTACACAATTATATTCCATAACAGTCATTCATATGTAAGTCTATTCAGTCATTCCCCAGCCCTCTAGAGGCTATCTAAGATATCCCCAATCAGATTCTCATTTCCCCCCTTTTTTCCCCTTTGAATCACCTCCTTCAAGATCAGAATATCATCTTCCCTCATAACTATCCCTTCCACTCCCATCTCCGCCCATCTCCAATTGTTTCTCTGTTGAATTCAAGGTACAGACTGTCCCAAAATTCCTACTACCATTTTAAGAGTGTATGTGTATTCAACTCTCTTTTGTATGTTTCAGGCAAAAGTACAATTCATCTATTGCCCACTGCCCTCACACATTCCATCATATTTTTTCTCCCCTTCCTCTTCCACATTGATGTATTCCTTTCACCCTCTCTTCTCTTTTCCCTCTTCAAATGCTCAGAAAAGAATCATTCTGTCCCTAATCTATCCTCATTTGTAAGCTTCTGAAGAGACATTTGTTTTTTCCCCCCATAGAGTGCCAACTCTACCCAACTGCTCAAATAAATCTCTCTTTTAAGAAAAAAAAACATTTTCTTGTATGAGTTTGCAAAAGCAGCTATAGTATACCAAGATATAAAATAATAACAATACACATTTTGTGATTTGAATTATTTTTGCTTTAAAAGAAAACTACAAACTATTTTCAAACTATTTTATAGTTGGAGGGATTTTTTTTCTCTTTCCCATAAAAGACCATACATTCCATGTCTTGCAAGGGAGAATTGTTTAGAAATTCCATCATTACAGGTCCAGACCTAGAGATGGGAGGTCCTAGGTTCAAATCTGGTATCAATCACTTCCCAGCTGTGTGACCCTGGGCAAGTCACTTGATCCCCATTGCCTAGCCCTTATCACTCTTCTGCCTTGGAACCAATACATAGTACTGACTCCAAGACAGAAGGTAAGGGTTTAAAAATAAAGAAATTCCATCATCACACCATGGAATGGACTACTACGTAATAATGCCAAGGGAGGTGAAGTATAAAAAAATAAAGAAGGTTGTTGTACAAATTCCACTAATAGAAACCCCATTCTGAGGGAGAGTGGAAGGGTTTTATCTTTTTTTTAAAGTGATTCTGTATTGAAGAATAAGAATGGGATGGAGGTGGGGAACTGTCATCAAATATGTGGAAATTTGCTCTAAAGGAACAGTATCCACCAAAGAGCAACTTTCCTCCAATTTTCTATAGCTTACAAGTATTTTGTAGTAATTACAAGTCCACAATATTTTGAATTACCAGCATATTCAATAAGTAGTGATCCTCATCCTGATGAGAAAACCTACACTAAACTGAAGATCTGGTTTCAGTACAAGATTAATGGATTTGGAACCTTCAGAGGAGAGGGGACGGACACATTAGCTAACTTTCATTTATCTTAAGTTACTGTAAAGAACATACATAAGGATAACACTGCAGCAAGCCAAACACCTCAAAGAAAAACTTTTTTTTTAATTTTAAAGTTTTTATTTAACTAATTAATTTACAACATTTTTCCATGGTTATAGGATTCATGTTCTATCCCTCCCCTCCTACCACACACTGCCATAGCTGATGCACAATTCAACTGGGTTTTACATATGTAATTGATCAAGATCTATCTACATATTATTGATACTTGCGCTAGGGTGCTCATTTTGAGTCAATATCCCTAATTATATCCTCATCCTCCCAAGTAATCAGGCAATTGTTTTTCTTTTGTGTTTCTACTCCACAGTTCTGCCTCTGAATGTAGATATCATTCTTTCTCATAGTTGTCTTGGATCATTGCATTGTTGCTAGTAGAGAAGTCCATTATATTCGATTTTACCACGGTATCCATTTCTGTGTATAATGTTCTCCTGGTTCTGCTCCGTTCAATCTGCATCAATTCCTGGAGGTCATTCCAGTTCACATGGAATTCCTTCAATTCATTGTTCCTTTGAGCACAATAGTATTCCATCACCAACACATACCACAATTTGTCCAGCCATTCCCCAATTGAAGGGCATCCCTTAGTTTTCCAGTTTTTTTTTGCCACCACAAAGAGAGCGGTTATAAATATTTTTGTGCAAATCTTTTATCCTTATGATCTCTTTGGGGTTTAAACCCAGCAGTGCTATAGCTGGATCACAGGGCAGGCAGTCTTTTAGCACTCTTTGGGCATAGTTCAAAATTGCCATCCAGAATGGTTGGATCAATTCACAACTCCACCAAAAATGCATTAATGTCCCAATTTTGCCACATCCCCTCCAACATTCATTACTCTCCCCTGTTGTCATTTTACCCAATCTGCTAGGTGTGAGGTGGTACATCAGAGTTGTTTTGATTTGCATTTCTCTAATTATTAGAGATTTAAAACACTTTCTTATATGCTTATTGATAGTTTTGATTCCTTTATCTGAAAATTGTCTATTCATATACCTTGCCCATTCATCAATTGGGAAATGGTTTGATTTTTGTACAATTGATTTAGCTCCTTATAAATTTGAATAATTAGACCTCTGTCTGAGTTTTTTTGTTATAAACATCCTCCCCCAATTTATTGCTTGCCTTCTAATTTTGGTTGCATTGGTTTTGTTTGTACAAAACCTTTTTAATTTAATGTACTCAAAATTATTTATTCTACATTTTGTAATTTTTTCTAACTCTAGTTTTAAATTCTTTCCTTTAACATATATACTGTTTATTATTTTTAGGAAAGGTCCTTCTATCCCTATACTTTCTAGTGTTTTCAATAGCAATGGGTGTTGTATTTTATTGAAGGATTGTTCACCATCTTTTGAGATAATCATGTGATTTTTGTTTGCTAGCTTGTTGATATGCTCAATTATGTGGATGATTTTACTGATGTTGAACCATCCTTACATGATCACTTGCTTGAGTCTTTTTGCTATTTGAGATTTTTGCATCTATGTTCATTAGGGAGATTGGTCTGTAGTTTTCTTTCTCTGTTTTTTGGTCTGTCTGCCTTTGGAATCATTATGATATTAATGTCTTAAAAGGAATTTGGTAGGACTCTTTCTCTGCTTATTATGTCAAATAATTTGTATAGTATTGGCTTTAGTTGTTCTTTGAAGATTTGATAGAACTCACTTGTGAATCCATCAGGCCCTGGCAATTTGTTCATAGGGAGTTCTTTGATGGCTTATTCAATTCATTTTTATGATATTAGATTGTTTAAGTATTCTATTTCTTCTGCTGTTAATCTAGGCAATTTATATCTTTGTAAATATTCATACATATCACCAAGATTGCTATATTTATTGCCATATATTTGGGCAAAATAGTTTTTAATGATTGCCTTAATTTCTTCTTCATTAGAGGTGAGGTCTCCCTTTTCATCTTTGATACTGTTAATTTGGTTTCCTTCTTTCTTTTTTTATTAGATTTACCAGTACTTTGTTTATTTTATCTTTTTTTTCAGAATACTAGCTTCTAGTCTTATTTATTAATTCAATATTTATTTTATTTCAATTATATTAATTTCTCCTTTAATTTTTAGGATTTCTAATTTAGTTTTCATCTGGGGATTTTTACTTTGTTTTCTAGTTTTTTAAGTTGCATGCCCACCCAATTCATTAACCTCTGCCCTCCCTAACTTGTTAATATATGCTCTAAATGATATAAATTTTCCCCTTAGAACTGCTATGACTGCATCCCATATGTTTTGGTAAGAAGTCTCATCATTGTCATTCTCTTCAGTGAAATTATTAATTGTTTCTATGATATGTCCTTTACCTAACTTATTTTGGCTAATCATATTATTTAATTTCCAATTAGTTTTTGGTGTGCCTCTGCATGTATCCTTGCTAATAACTTTTTATTACATTATCATCTGAAAAGATTGCATTTATTATTTCTGCTTTTTTGCATTTTTTGCAATGTTTCTCTGCCCTAGTCCAGTGATGGGCAAACTATGACCAGCATGCCAGATGTGGCCCCCTAAAATGTTCTATCTGGCCCCGTGACTTTATTTCTAATCTGATTAATACAATGAGTAGGATACAATACAATGAAACTTCAAAAGAGTTACCTTAGAAACAGACTGAAAGATGAGCATTCCCTTTCCTTTGGCTCCCTTTTTAAAAAGTTTGCCCATCACTGCCCTAGGATGGAGATGAAGGAGATAGAAGAGCAAAAACAAGAAGAAGGAGAAAAAGAAGAAGGAGGAGAAGAAAGAGAAGGTTGAGGAAGAGGAGGAGGAGGAGAAAGAGGAGAAAAAGGAAGAGGAGGTGGTGGTGCTGGTAATAGTGCCTATTTTCATGTTGTTTTCCACAGGAAAGTCCCTTCTCTCCATCTTGTTGTTGGTTTTTGACTCCTGTTCTTTTGAGCTCCTTTTTAAAGATAAATTTGGAAGAACTGTCAGAGTCATTTCAGGTATTCCTTCTACTAAGCCACCATATTGTCTCTGCTCTTCCCACCCCCATCCCCAGTAAAATAATTTCTAAAGAAACACATGAGGGAAAATGGAAGGAAGCTGATTATAAGCTAAGAATGAGGACTATAGCTAATAAATTTCCTATGTTTATCTACAATATATTGAGTACTTTTTCTAAGGAGAATATATTGAAAATACAGTAGATGTTTGATAACATTTTAATTGATTATATGATAAATAATAGAAGTAATATTGCATTTGTGACTGAAACTCACAATAATAAAAGAAATGTCCATCCTGAGTTTATTGATCTATTAGAAAAATAAAATTAGTCATTCCACATATTTTACAAGTAATCCATTCAAAATCATCACCAGAAATAACAATTAGCAATTTGTAAACCTTGTGCTTATATTTAGGATAGGGCTTGAGTCCCTTTAGTCTGCTTTATGCCGTAATATTTTTGCATTTGGCAGGATCTGTGATAAAAACAAGAGTTATTTCATGATTGCCATATTAAAAGATTAAAATTTTTGTCTGCCAAGATTTGACTGAGATTCACTGAAATAGGTTTTTTCCCCCTTGTAATAAATTAGATTCCCTATAAGTTCTACTGTTAGAAATCTTAACTTTTAATTTTTTGAAATAGGTAAAAATATCTTGTAATTTTTTAAATGACCAGTGATATTGTTTTGTAAAATATAGCCCTGTCCAACTCATAGTTTTTTCATGATTATTTATATACTTATTTTTATGAGACATTGAAGATTGAAGGATCGAATCTATATAAAAATGTGCTCTAGCCAGAACTACAAATCGTGGTACAATGTAGATGCAAATATAGTTATTAAATATTTATAAAGAAATAAAATGCAGTTTAAAATAGAGTATATTAATTTGTGTTTTTTTAAGTAAATGTCCAACTGGCAGGGATCAACCTCCAATTGAGTTTAACCAATGCTATTTACTACATAGCAGAATATACACAAAAAATTACATGCTACCTACATGAAGAAATTTGAAATACTCTAAAAACAAATACAAATCCACACAGGCACAGCCATGCACATAATAAATCTCATAATCTGACACCAATCTGCCCTTTAAGGCTAATTTTGCACTATTTTCATCACCAGCACTCTATCCCAAAGTATTTCCTTACCAACATGTATTCATTTTTCCAGGCAAACTGGCCTATTTGCTATTTACCAAACATTATGATACATATCATACTGCCATGCCTTTGCACAGGCTTTCTTGCATGTCTAGAATAATTTAACCTCTTCACCATTTAGAAAACATAGTTAACTTCAAGACTCATCTTATGCCATCTCCTTCTAAAGGTTCTTCTTCATTCCATTATTGTTAGTGCTAGCCAGAAATCATCGAACATTTAATTTGTACATTTCTTCATTTGTGGATCTGTGAATCAAAAACATATTTTCTTAATAGAATATAAAGCATTTGAAAGAAGGAACTGACACATTTTTACTCCCATAATTCCAAGGACACCTTTTGGCATAGAGCAAATGCTTAATCAATCCTTGTTTATTGATTAATTGAATTGCATTTCCATTAATTTAAGTGTTATATATGAGTACAAATATTTCTCATGTTTCATTATTATCATTACTGTTGTATTATTTCTTTTTTTATTTCTAGGTGAAGGGAAAATATAAAGAAATATGTAGAACAAAGAAATACTTTTTAAAAACAATTCAGCTTATTTAATTCAATAAGTATTTATTTCTTTAAAATATAAAGATAAAAGTGAAAAATAACTTTTTTACCTGAGGAAACTTGCTCTCTAATGGAGGGACATAAATGTAGACAGAAAAATAAATCCAAGACAACTTGAGAAAGGAAAAAAATAAAACCTATTATATCAACAAAAGTTTCTTAAAGGGAATGACACCTTATCTAATCCTTGAAGGAAGCTAAGAAACCTAAGAGGCATCAGTAAGAAAAATGTATTTTCAGGAAATGGTGATGTAAATATAGATAATTGATGTTTTCAAAAAAGGGTATAAGGACAAGTAACAATACCAAAAAGTCAGAATTAAGAACTTCCAGGCCTATCTTCATCACTAGATTAAATTGTGATAACACCAAATTAAAGGCATTTATTTGTCTTTCTGTAGGGGCGGCATTATATTTCTCATATAGTAATCAGTCCTAAATATACTATGTGATATAACCTTTTTCTCTACCTAGATAGAAAGGTAAAAAAAAAACAATAGGAGACAAATTATACTTTGTGATTTAAGGAATTAGGCCTAAATGGGTTTAAGAAGCTGAAGGGAAACAGGGTTGTTAAAAGAAGAGTTCTATTAGAAGTCAAGGAGATTTTCTTATAAAGAATAACATTTGGTAGACATATTATCCCTCATATATACATACAGAGACATACTCAAATATACATTTTATGGACTTAGGAAAAGCAATGAATGGATGAAACATAGAAAACTCACAGGGGGCAAGATGAGAAATAAGTATAAAGACTTTTAAATTGCAGAGTATAAGCAAGTGCTCAATAAAAAAGTCCAGGAGAGTTTCAGTAATCTTATGCTGAGATAATGCAAATCACTAGCAATTCCATTCAAAACTCAGCATTTAGATATATGTTTTGAAGAAACTCAATTTCTATCAGGCTATGTCTGTACAGGTTCCTCACAAAAGCTAGTGTTTAATTTCTTCTCATTCCCCTGTCTATAGCACTAATAATTATATTCTTGGAGCAGAACTACATTTCATGATGAGGATGGTTTGGGGTTTTTTTTTGGTAATGTTATTTGAGTAATGTCTAGCATATAATAAATAGAAAAGTATCAGTTAATGTTGGTCCTGAATGAACATGTGTATAATTAATTCCACTTTCTATTGTTAACAAATAGCATTTAATTCATTTTCCTTCTATTCATCTCAAAAGACTGAGGATAAAATTTAAAATTTTTAATGTCACATGATTTTAAAAGATCTGTATTTCAAATATTTTTGTGTGGTTTTGAACCCACCACTCCAATATTAACTATATTTGTTTTCTATTCAAGGTTTTTACTGAGAGAAAAATATTTTATTTAGAAATATAATCAAAGCAAGCAAAGATTTCTCTAGACAGAGATTATTATACATTTTGTATAATAATTTGTACATATATATTATTATACATTCAATTAAAGAAAATCAATTATTTCATTGTAAATGTCCCTTCTTTAAAGTTTAATATGAATTGAATTTTAAAATCTTAATTAGAGAAAATACACGTAAAAATACCTGAAGAAAAGTGTTAAACAACATCTATATATTTTAAAAATGTTACTCTTAATATAACTCAAATAAATTTATCAATTAGGTAGAACAATGGATAGAGGAGGATCTGTTCTCAGGAAGATCGATGTTTCATTATGACTTTAGACTGTTACTAGCTGTGTGACTTTGGGTAAATCATTTAACTTCTTTCTGCTTTCTTTAAGTGGGCATAATAAATAACATCTACCTCATAGTATTGTTTCAAGTTTAAGCAGTTTGTAAACATTAAAATTCTATACATATGCTAGCTCTGGCTCTGAATAGAATATTCTACTCCTAGCTTGATGTTACAACTTACTTAGAAGTTACACTGAAAGTTTATGTATCAAAGCTGAAGTTGGTTCATAGTTCACCTGTAGCTTTTTGCCTCCTAGTTGGAACCTGGTGGCATCTGAATTTAGTAAAGCATTAGAGGAGGTTAGATCTTTTTAGACTTTCATTACTAAAATGATAATGGCACTAAAACCCCAGCTATCTTAGCCAAGACATACATACCACAATAGTAAGAGTATAATGACTTTTCAAAATGTCTTACTGTAACTAAAAATGAGAACATGGTAACTTTTTTTAATACATATTCTGAGATGTCTATTTTCCAAACAGGTAAAATGTCGCAAAAAATGAAAGAAAGGATCTCTTAGATCTTCTATTTCTACAAATACTCTTCTCCTAATTTTAAAGGGAAAATGTTGCACAATGCCATTAAATCAATGCTCATTAACAATAAATTTAAATAAAAAAGATAAAATAAATGTAATATAACATAAGATCCTGGAATTTGCATCTGAATCTCCTCTCTGCTGTCTTCTTTATTCTTGTTATGTTGAGCCAGTTACATAACGTTTCTGAGTCTCAATATCCTCATCTAATTCATAATATGAATGATAACAAAGGTCTCTTCTACATCTAATACTTATGACACCATAAAATATTTACTTCATCAATCAAAATGGCAATTGGTTACAGAGTCAGTGAAAGAACAGACACAACAGTGCAATCTTGGTGGAAATATAAATTGGTGCAATCACTAGGAAAAGCAATATGGAAATATGCACAAAAAGTCACTAAAATTTACCAATTTTACCACTACTTCATGTGTATAACAAAAGAAGTCAGAAAGAAGGAAAGAATTAATGTCTACAAATGTGTACTTATGCATATTTATATACATACATACATATATATTTGAATTTGTGTATGTCTAAATGTGCATATACTTTTACTATAGAAAACACTTGAAAATAAATTGGATTCCATTAATTTGAGAATGACTGAAAAATTGTTTTATTAATAGAATAGATTTTTAGAAGAAATTATAAATATGACTATACCTGTGATGAAATATGTGGGAGGTTTTATATGAACTGATTTAAAAAATAAACAAAGCAGTTTAAATGCTGACCACAATTATATAGGGGAAAACATTTTTGAAAGATGACAAAACTCTGATCATTGCAGTAACTAATCATAACTTCAAAGGACTGGAGATAGTTATCTTACCCACATCTCATTAGAGAGGTATTTGATTAGAGCTACAAAATGAAACATATATTTCAAGCCTGGACAATATATAATACATTTTGCTTAATATTTTTTTTCTGTTTAAAAGGAATGGTACTATATGGAAAAGAGTATAGTAGGTATTTAACTGGTAGTTATATGAATGCAAAAAAAAGAAATAAAATCCAATCAATAATTCTCATAAAAATATGAAGAAACAAAAAAGTAGTTTAAAAGATAAAACCAATGTAACAAAAATTAGAAGGAAAGTGACAAACTGGGAAAAATATTTCTAACAAAATTCTCTGACATTTCTCAAACACATAAGGAATTAAGTCCAATTTACAAGAAATCAAGCCATTCCCCAATCACCAAATGGTCAAGGGATATGACTAGGCAGTTGTCAGAGGAAGAAATCAGAATATCAATAATCACATGAAAACATGTTCTAAATCCTTCTTGATTGGAGAAATGCAAATAGAAACAATTCTGAGCTATAACCTTACATCAAGCAGATTGGCCAATATGGCAGCAAAGAAAAGTGACAAATTTTGGAGGGTATGTGGCAAAATTGGGATATTAATACTGTGCTGATGGAGTTGTGAATGAATCCAACCATTCTGGAGGACAACTTGGAATTATGATCAAGGAGCTTTAAAAGATTGCCTGCCCTTTGATCCTGCCACAGCACTGCTGAGTTTATACCCCAAAGGGATAATCAGGGAAAATATTTGTATGAAAATATTTATAGCCACACTCTTCGTGGTTGCAAAAATATTAGAAAATGGTGGAGGTGTCCATCGATTGGGGAATGACTGAACAAATTGTGGTATCTGATAGTGATGGGATATTATTGTGCTGAAAGAAATAATGAACTTGAGGAATTCCATATGACCTGGAAAGACCTCCAGGAATTGATGCAGAATGAAAGGAGCAGAACCAGGAGAACATTATACCCAGAGACTGATACATTGTGGTACAATAGAATTTAATACTTTGCTGCTAGCAGCCTTGCAATGATTCAGGACAATCCAGAGGAATTTATAAGAAAGAATATTATCCACATGCAGAGAAAAGATTGTGGGAGTAGAAATGTGGATGAAAAACATATGAGTGATCACATAGTTTGATAGGTACACGATTGGAGATTTTGGCTTTAAATGATCAATTTATTACAATTATAAATAATATGCAAATAGGTTTTGAACATTGATAAATATATAAACCCAGTAGAATTGCTTGTCAGCTCTGGCAGGGGTGAATGAAGCAGGGTGGGAAAAATCATGAATTGTGTAACCACAAAAAATTTCTTAATAGGTAAATAAATTATTTTAAAAAGATAAAACGAATAAACAAGTTAGTTATATTCTTATTGCTTTCAATATTTTTAAACCTTTACCTTACATCTTAAAATCAACATTTTATGTTTTTTCCAAGGCAGAGGAATGGCAATGACTAGACAATCATGTTCAGTGACTTGAACAGAATCACACAGCTAGTAAGGGCCTAGAACCTAGGACTTCTGGACTCCCAGACAGGTCCAGACAGGTTTTTAGCATAAATTTAAAGAATTTAAATTGTATTTAAAAGTTTACAGTCTCATACTCAAGCCTCCTTTTTTGTTCTTTCATGAAGAAATCTTATTTGTTGAAAGTTATTAAGTTCTTATTTAAAAAGCAAAGTGTAAGGGCAGCTGGGTAGCTCAGTGGATTAAGAGTCTGGCCAAGAGACGGGAGGTCCTAGGTTCAAATCCGGCCTCAGACACTTCCCAACTGTGTGACCCTGGGCAAGTCACTTGACCCCCATTACCCACCCTTACCACTCTTCCACCTAGGAGCCAATACACAGAAGTTAAGGGTTTAAAAAAATGTTAAAAAAAAAAAAGCAAAGTGTAAAAACAATTGTTTGGCAACCAGATTGGAATCAGGAAAGACTGGAGACAAGCAGTCCAATTAAGAGGCTTTTGCAATATTCAGAAGGTTATGGGAGCCTGAACTTGATTCTTGAAATATTCAAAAGGTCATGAGGGTCTGAACTAGAATATTGGCTCTGTGAATGGAAAGATGAGGATGGATGCAAGAGATGTGGTAGAGGTAAAAATAACAAGATTTTCAAGTGATTAAATGAATATGTGAAGTGAGGGAGAATAAGGAGCTGAAGGTGACACCAATGTTTTGAAACTAGGATTTCCAAAGAGTGGTATTCTCTTGACAAAACAGAGTAGATTGAACAAGGAATGGCCTTGGGGATGAAGATAATTTTAAGTAAATACAGGAAAAGCATTATTATGTGTCTGCAGTCTAATTTGGGGGAGAATAAATTTCAAAGTGTTCATGATATCTTTTGATTAAAATTCTATAAGGAGTCAGTTAAAGAGATGATGAACATAAACAGAGAGAGAGACAGAGAGGCAGGAGAAAGATACACAAAGATACAGAAAATGAATAAATGAATGAATGAATGGAAATGGTCCTATAAAAATTACATCTGGGAAACAAAAACTCAAAAAAAAAAAGAAAATGAATTCTATGAACAATAAAAACCATTTTTATTTTGTTTTTTTTTGTCTTTGTCCTTATTGTTTTAACTTAAGCAATGCATAAAGATGGGGGTGGAGGATAGTGGACCCATGTTTTGGTTAAGTGGAATAGTAGCAGCAGAAATTAGTTCTACTCATTAGTAATTGTTATAACAAATATCTTTCTAGATAGAATAGTTATAGTTCTTGACTTTACAGAATTTTGTGGTAATTTCCTACCTTAAAAATATTCTTCTAATTTTATTTGTATCATTAACTATGACTATAGTTGATGGACATTTCCTGGATTTCTCAGTTTCTCTGCTAAGAAAAGCTTTCATATTTATTTCAGAGATTAACAGGGTTGTAGCAGAGGCCATGACACTCAGCTATATCTACTCTTTGAAAGGAGGTTCTCTCAGCAGAAACTCCTAGTATGTTTCTTCTTGATTCCTTTCAAAATTATTATGTCTTTTAGCTTCTATATTTCTTTTAAGCTGGAGGCTTGGTGGATACAGAGTTACTGCTTCCCTAGCTATAGTATTTCAAAGGAATGAGGATGAATACAAGAACGTTTTGGTGTCAGATCTCATGGACAATGTGAGAACCCTTAGGTCTTCAACCATTTGGGAATTCTAAAAAAATGCTTTTAACTCTTTACCACATGAAATTTCAAAAACAAGTAATATAATGTACATTAGTATTCCAAGCAAAGGGAAAGTAAAATCTAAAACTTTTAGGGGAAAATATATCATTTCAACAGATATGTTTTCCTTATCAGGATAATAATTTGCTTGAATTCTATAGTATCAAGGAAACTTACAAACACTTATTTCTATCATAAAATTTCAAATATAAAAATCACAAAGAAAGTTATTAACCTAGAGATGAAATTTTAGAAAGCAGGTAAATTGTTGTTGACACTTTTCATATTTTTCTCAATATTTTTGATCTCATTGAAATCAGAGTTAAAATAAAAACAGATTACAAATCTACATTTTTCTAGAAATAAGAATACGTAATGATCACCTATGTCTTACATAATACTTATTAGATAATAATAATCTCAAACATGATCATGAATAATAACAAAAAGTATTTTTAATTACATCTCATTTCTTCATCCTGTGGCACAGTTTTTACTAATACATACTGCTATTAATACTTGTTGCCTTGACTTTTACTAAGATTAGTATTCTTTATTGAAACATCAACATAATAACTAATATTCCTTAGAAGTCATAAGAAATGATTTACAAATTTAAAACAAAAAATATGCCACAGAGATTAGAAGAGAAACAACATAATGGGTGGGAAATTAGAGAAAATTTCTTGATAGAAATTTTGCATAAAAACGTTATAGTAGTTTTTTCTGATAAAGATTTGGAAATTGAGGAGGGGATATCTAACACTTGAGGAATGGCTGAAAAAAATGGTGGTATATAAATGTGATGCAATATTATTGATCTATAGGAAGTGATGAACAGCATGATTTCAGAAAACCCCAGAACGAGCTTCATGAACAGATGAATGTTAAAGTAAGCAGAACCAGGAAAACATTACACACAAAAGAACAATATTTTATAACTGTGAAAGACTACAATTTTGACTCAGTTATCTTCTGAGTAAATTGTAGAAGTATTTTATTCTTTCTAGGGATCAGTATATTCTATTTTAAAGTGAAATATTGGACTAGTTGACCATTAAGATTGGTTCAAATTATATATGCTATGAGATAGGAGAGAAAACTGAAAATTGAATAGTTGCCATTGTGTATTTGATGCAAAAATTTATGGTAAAATATAGAAAGAAGGAAAAAACATATTCTCCTTTCCCCAAATCTCTTGAAAAAAATCATATCCAGTCTCATGCTCAAAATCATACAAGTGTCTCTAAACATCCCTGGGTGGGAAAATGGCTCTATGAATATTTTCTTGATCAAATCATTGTGGAAAAGAGTTAGTGAGAAGTAAAACTACACTGGTTCCTTTCACTCTGCATTTTGATTCCAAGAATACACAGAAGTAGAAGTATTTAGAGAAAATTTGAGGTATGTTACATAACAAAGACTCAGTCAAATATGGGTATATATATGCAGTAGGATTGTCATATTTGTGAATGGAATTTCTTGAAACATTTGCTGTGCCCTGTGGGTGAAATGGACAATTAGATTTGTCTTGTAAATAATTCGCAAAAAATTGTCTATATGTTAAAGAGAATCATGGGAGATTTATAACAAGTATAATTCCACTTCATACCTGTGTGTGTGGTTAGTTTTTTCATTAGCCATTCTTACTATACCATCATAACAAATATACTTTCCTGAAAATTATCTACCTTGTTAGTAATGGTGTTGAGAAAAGAAGTCTTGTGCCTTCCTTTTCCTACTGTGGGATTGCTATGTTAAGGCAAGTATCTTGCATCTGTCCCAAAGCAACAACTTCCATCTGTGACAGCACAAGACATGTTCAATCTCCTACTGCCTTTCAGGATGCAGAGAATTTCTGGTGCAAAGAGAAACTACCTTCCCTTTTTCCTCAAGGTATTCCATTTCCTGTAGCACAAGTCCCTTGAGAAAAGAGGAAGAGAAAATTTAATGGGGAATGATTTGTTTTCCTATTGTGCTGTTTTTGACTTCCATTTTCTCCTGTACTCTTTCATGCCTAACATACACAACTCATAAAATAAAGGATTAGTAAAGCAGGACCTTTGACTATGGTGTCTCACATTCCATATTGCAGTTTCTTTAACCTATACTCCATCCTCCTTTAGAATGAAGATCTTGTCCTCCACTCACTGATGAATATCCTCATTCTTGGTCATATTCTTCATATACCAGTGAACTCTGAATTCTGAACTCCTATAGGTCATCATTCAAACACGATTCCTCTCTCCACTTCCTGATTCTTTATTCCCATCCTCCTCAACTCTTCTGATCCCAAGTTTCTACCAATTAGTACCCAGCTTTTCCACTATTCTCTATGTTTGTTCCATAGACAAAGCATTCTTTTAATTCTAAATCTATTCCCCTCCCTCTTCTTTGCACTTGTCTTCATACAAAAATGTACTACCTCTATATTCAAGCATTCTAAAATCTCCTTTATTTATTATTCCTATTGACTCCCAGAGGAGCATAGGGCCACACTCATCTCACGCCAACGGACTCTGTTCTGGGCAACTTCCACCAACTGGGTATATCTTTGCCAGGACTGTTTTGGCCTTCCAACTTTTCTCCTCCCTGGTGGATTCCATATTTTTTTTCATAGCGTCCTGACTGATGGGATACTGAATTGTTCTTTCCCAGAGTCTGGTATTGGAGATCTTTTCAGGCCATCTGGTGTTCAAGATTTGACATAGGCCTGGAGTTTGTTGGCTTTTGCCAGCACGCGTCGTGGACACTGTTGGAGAGCAATCTTCCAGACTAGGTGATTGTTGGTTTTGTTGGTTTAATGAGGTTGCAGTTTCTATAGCAAGTGAGATTTTTATGGGGTGAGGTTGCTAGCCTAGAGCCCAACCCTCCTCCTTTTTCAGCCGGGCTTGGGACCGTCCTTGGTGGAGTTAAAATCTCCTTTAGTAATTATAATTTATTGACTTTTTATTTCTCCCTTTTGATTCACTTACAATTCCCTACCCTTCATTGAACTTTGAACTCTAATCCCTTGACACCTCAATGCTTTTCCAGGCAACTCTATACTGGTTACTCTCATATTGCCACTTTGTGATTCAATTCAATTTTATGTTCTCTTCCTCTCTCTAAGCCCCCTTATCATTCAGAATGAAAGAAGTAAAAAAAAAAAAACCTTTATCCTGGGGCATCTCAAAGGTAGGACATAGATGTCACAGAGTCACATCATATCTAATGGCCTGATACTGGCATTTTCTGGCATCGGCATGAGCCTCAACTTAGAAAAGCCAGTGCAAAGTGGTCAATGAGGTGGAGCATATTGAGTTTTAAAAACTGGAATGGAAAGCCAACTGGGATCTTGACTTCCTTACCTGTCATGGGGCTTGGTTTTCTATCTGTGCTGTGGTTTATCTTGACTCTTGACCTCTGGCAACCCTTGGTGGCATGGCCTTAGCCAGACAAATGGAGAATCAGATATAGAAAGGTTTTCACTCTCTAATTTAAGTTGGGATCTTTGGGTTTGTGAAACACTAGATTGCTGAGATCATTTACCCCTAGTCTATTCCATTCATCCATGCTTCTATTTCTTAGCCAGCAGCATATTGTCTTGATAATCACTGCCTTATAGTACATTTTAAGATCTGGTACTCATAGGCCCCATTCATCCACATTTTCTTTCCTTAGTTCCCTTAATATTCTTGACCTTTCTTCCAGATGAATTTTTTTATTTTTTCTAGTTTTATAACTTTTTTGGTAGTTTGATAAGTATGGCAGTGAAAAAGTAATTAATTTTAGTAGGATTGTAATTTTTATTATATTAACTTGGCCTATATACAACCAATTAATGTTATTCCAATTGTCTATATATAATTTTATTTGTGTGAAAAGTGTTTTGTAATGGCATTAATTTAATTCCTGCATTTGTCTTTGCAAACATATTCCCAAACATTTTATATTGTCTAGAGGGATTTTAAATTGAGTTTCTCTTTCTAAATTTTGCTATTGAGTTTTTTTTTGAAATATATAAAAGTGTTGATGATATGTGTGGGGTTGTTTTGTATCTTCCAACTTTGCTAAATTATTAATTATTTCAATTTGTTTTTAGTTGATTTTTAAGGATTCTCTATGTATACAATCATATCATCAACAAAGAGTCATAGTTTAGTTTCATTATTTCCTACTTTAATTCGTTTAATTTCTTTTTCTTCTCTAATTGCTAAAGCTAGCATTTTAAGGACAATATTAAATAATAGTGGTGATAATGGGCATCCTTGTTTACTCCTGATCTTATTGGGAATGATTCTAACTTATCCCCATTACAGATGATACTTGCTGATGACTTTAAATAAAGGCTACTAATTACTTTAAGAAAAGACTCTTTTGTTCCTATGTTTTCTTGTGTTTTCAGTAGGAATTTGTGTTGTATTTTTTCATAGGCTTTTTCTGTGTCTATTGAGATAATCATGTGAATCCTATTAGTTTGATTATTGATATGGTCAATTATACTGATGGTTTTCCTAATATTAAACTAGCTTTGTATTCCTGGTACTAATCCCAACTGGTCATAATGAATAATACTTGTGGTATATACTGTTATAGTTTCTTTGCTGTATGAGTGTATAAATTCCTACCCCTTTTTATGATTATAATAGTATTAGCCTCTATGATTAGTTTTATAACACAATTATTAGTTTTTAGTTAATAGTCAAATAATATAGTTTGCTTTAGGAATTATAAACTTTAGCTAAGAAAAATGCAGTTTATAGTGGTGTCAAATATTGTTTACATCTTGACCTTAATCAAGAGTTTCCACTTTGCTCACTACGCCCTTATTTTTGGTGTAACAAAACAGTCAGGCAGGGTGGAGAACTACTCTTTTTTTTGTATGACAAGATAGTCAGAGAGACATCCAACTGCTGACTCCTAGTATCTCATAATAATTGTCAGTAGAAAAAGAACTCGCACCCAAAACCTTACTGCAGAGACCTTTGTTATGTGGGTAAATTTGAGGAAAGGTGTTTGGGATAAGGGAAATTGAAAGGAGGATGTTGGAGACTTGCTAAGTGGGTAATCTCGGTTTCAGGTAGGCTGGGATTAAAGGAGATTCAGGGTATAATAGGACTGAAGTCAGGAGTATAACACAGAAGGGAAACAGAGATCTTTTAGGGAGAAGAGAAGTTAAACTAAACAGACAAACACAGCAGGCTTACAGACTGGGACTTAGACTCAAACACAAGCTGAGGGAAATAGACTAGACTGAAATTAACAAACAGGCTTTAGTTAATTTCACAGGAAGGGACCTGTTTTGAAGTAACACCTTCCTTCAAGATGGATGCCCCAGCTTCCCTCTAAGCCCAGAGTATGTTGTCTCTTTCCCTCTTCTTCTCACTTGATAACTAACAGACAAATTACACTAATAGGGCTATTGAAACACGAAAGGGTTTATTTTGTTTGAAGGATGTTTGTTAGGAAGGTGGATCAAAGGAAAGCCCTATCAGTTGTCTCAGGAACCTCAGGTGGGGGAAGGGAAGTAAAGATGGAGTCTGAGTAAGGACCTGCCTTTAAACTCACTTTACAAAATGCTATGGCTATCTAAAGGGAATAAATGATGATTTGACTAACTATAACTAATACTGTCAATTAGATAACTCTTCACAGATTTAACTCCTCTCTGATTACTCTCCTTATTAACTTCACAGACACTAAGGTAAGGGAGGGAAAGCAGGGGTGGTATTAGGAAAGGAAGATATAAAGGGTTTATCTAAAATAATAATTTCTTAAGTAAATATACCAAAGCTAGCCTAAATTTCAATATTAAAGTTAGGTAATCAAAGCAGCTTGCTCATTGACCACCTCCCTCTACGGAAGATCCAGTCAACTGTCTCTTTCCCTCAAGATTCCAAAAGCCTAACAGCTTTTGGAACTCAGCCAAAGCTAGAAAAAACTATATGACCCCAATTCTGTATACTACACCTTGGAAAAGTCAGCTACAATAAAAGACATGTTACCACCCCACAGTGATCTTTTTTACATCTGCTAGTTTGATGAGCACTTGAACCATTAATTAATAACTGCCCATGTGAAAAATTTTGTATCCTTTCTATTTTAATTCCAATTGTATTTTCTGTCGCTACATTATCAGATTTCTTGGCATCAAAAAAAGGTTTATCTCCTAAGTCTCAAGGTATCTGGCTTATCTTGACCATGGTCCAGCTTTATTGGGAGCTTGACCCCCTCTCAATAAACCTATATAGGTTGGAGTTTTGGTATTGGTGTAAATTTTTGCCATATTTGGTATTTTATTTAAGATTTTTGCATCAATATCCTTTAAAGAAATTGGCTTGTAATTTTCTTTCTCTGTTTTCAATCTTCCTGCAATAAGTATCAATGGCATATTTATGCCATAAAAATAATTATGTAGGAATCTTTCTTTGATTATTTTGCAGTATAGTTGTACAGTTTGGGGATTAATTATTCCTTAAATGTTCACTAGAATTCACTTGTGATTCCATTTGCCTCTTAGGATTATTTCATTAATTTTTCTATTCCATTTTTTTAAATAATTTTTTTATTTTTAGAAAAAACTTCCCTGGGTACATAAGTCATGTTTTTACTTTACCCTTCATCCCCTTCACCCCCCCCCCCGCTGTAGCTAATTCACATTTCCACTGGTGTGGTCTGTAAATACTTANCCCCCCCCCCCGCTGTAGCTAATTCACATTTCCACTGGTGTGGTCTGTAAATACTTATTTACACATTATTGATAGTTACTCAATTTCTTTTTTTTGAGATGAAATTATTTAAACATTCCAGTTCCTATTTTGTTAATCTGGGCAATTTATGTTTTTGTAAGTGTTCATCCATTTCACCTAGATTATCAAATTTATTGTCATATAATTGGGTGAAATACATCCTAATAATTGCTTTGATTTCCTTTTCATTTTTGATACTGGTAATTTGATTCTCTTCTTTCTTATTTTTAATAAAATTAACAAATACTCTATTTTATTTGTGTTTTCTTTTTCATAGAACCAGCTCCTAGTATTTTTTTACTAGACCAACAGTTACTTTACTTTTAATTTTATTAATTTCACCTTTAACTTTGATGAGTTCCAATTTAGTCTTTAACTGGAGATTTCTAATTTATTCATTTTCTAGACTGTGTTGCTGTTGTTGTATGGCCAATTCATTGCTCTGCTTTTTCTCTATTTGACTGATAGTAGCACTCAGTGATACAGATTTTCTCCTGAGTACTGGTTTGGCTTTATTCCCTAATTTTTTTTTTATTTTTTCTTCTCATTGTTATTCTCTTCAATGAAATCAGTGATAGTTTCTATGATTTATTCTTTGACCCATCTGTTTTGAAAATTAGATAATTTAGTTTCTAATTAATTTTTAATTTTCTTTTCCATGAACATTTATTGGTTATTATTTTATGATCTGAAAAATTACTTTCATTATTTCTGATTTTCTGCTTTTAATTGTGACGATTTATATCTTAATACATGGTTAGTCTTTGTATATGTACCATGTACTACTGAAAAAATCATATATTCCATATTAATACCTATTCAATTTTCTCCCAATAGCTATTAAATATAATTTTTCTAAAATTTCATTCACTTCCCTTACTTATTTCTTCTTTATTTTTTGTTATATTTATCTAGTTCTGGTAGGGGAAGGTTGAGGTCTTTCACTAGTATGGATTTACTATCTATTTTCTCTTTAAGCTCCTTTAGTTTCTCCTTTAAAAATCTGGATGCTATACCATTTGGTACATATATATTAGATTCTGATATTTCTTCATTGTCTATGCCACCTTTTATCAAGATGTAATTACCTACCTTCCTTATATCTTTTAGTCAGATCTATTTTTGCTTTAGCTTTTGAGTTCATGATTGCTACTCTTGCTCTTTTTGTCTTAGTTGAAGCACAAGAGATTCTGTTCCAGCCTTTTACCTTTACTCTGTGTCTGTCTGTCCACTTCAAATGTGCTCTTTGTAAACAATATATGGTCAGATTCTGTTTTTCAATCCACACTACTATCCACTTCTTTTTTTTTAAACCTTACCTTCCATCTTGTAGTCAATACTGTGTATTGGCTCCAAGGCAGAAGAGTGGTAAGGGTAGGCAATGGGGGTCAAGTGACTTGCCCAGGGTCACACAGCTGGGAAGTGTCTGAAGTCAGATTTGAACATAGGACCTCCGGTCTCCAGGTCTGACTCTCAATCCACTGAGCTATCCAGCTGCCCCTATCTACTTCTTTTTGATGCATGAGTTCATCCCATTTAAATTCAGTTACAATTACCATCTGTGCAATTCCTTCCATCTTGATTTTCACTTTAAATCTTGCCCTTTCCCTTTTCACACTTCCCCTCTGCACAAGTGTATTCCTTTTAATCAATCCCACCTTTCCCCTCCCCTATATTATTCCCCTTCCCACCACCACTCTTCTTAATCTTCTCCTTCTGTACAAGGTCTTTAAATCACCCCCAACTACTCCTTCCCTTATATTGCTCCCCTTCCTACCAAACCCTTTCTTATTTCTCTTCTACTTCTCTATAGAGTAAGAAAGGACTCTATCCCCCAATGAGTCTGCCTGTTCTTCCCTTTTTGAGCCAATTCCAATGAGAGTAAGCTTTAAGTATTACTCATTACCAATATTCTCCTCCCTTCCACTATAATAGTAACCCCTCACCATACCAAACATAAAGAACACTTTATGTGCATGGCCAGGCAAATAACTGTAAACTGTTTTCATCACAAATAAATTATTTATATTCAATATCCTTTCATCTAACTGACACTCTCACCTGTTTCTAAACATATTCCATCATTTACTTATAAATTGCATTTTATGATAGTAATTATACTCTTTATAAAAGCCTATTATTGAACCAGATGTCTATTATCATCTATCCATTGGTTCATGGTATAAACATACCCTCTAAATGAAGGTAAAATCACAAGACATTCATGTACTTCATAAATATAATCCTATTGGCAGAACTAATGTAACTGTGGGCCTCACCAATATATTAATATTATCTGTAATTTTACCCTGTAAAACCAATATCTGACTCATTAAAAGGAGAAAGGAACACAGATTATATTAATATCTAGACTTTCTTAAAATTCAAACCTTTATTTCTCATCATATTGGTATATGCTAACTATTGAAAAACTATGTGATTTTCATTCTAAATGGCCATTTTTGTTTCTTCAGTTCCTGGCATTGCTCAGAACACATTTATTGCTCCATAAATGATTATTAGCTATTGCCCTCTAGATATAGTTATTCCATGAATATTAATCTGTTTCTTGCTTTTGACACATGGCTTAAACGACCAATGAGAAGTTAGAAGACTTCTCATACTTTCCAATTAGCAGGGTAAATCACTAAGATTACAAACTGTTGATTAGTATTAATGCAGGTGTTTCCTCCTCAGGAGTTCTCTACATTTATAAAATAAGTTTTAGACTTCATTTGACAATTTCAGGGAAGTCATTTGGAAATGACATCCTCATAGTAAGGAGAGTGATATATCTACTGTTTCTCTTCCATGTATTTCCATTGAAACTCATGTGTACAATAAGGCCCATGGTTAAAATCCTGTCCACAGTTTTTTAAATGAAATGATAAATTCAGAGAAAATAACACAAATATGTTACATGACCAGTGCATTGTAATATATAATTGTTTATAAGAATAGAGACTAGATCCTTGACTTCAATGATGTATTGCACTACTCTCAAATTCAAATAAAAATGTATCCCTACTGAGAATGTATTTACTTAGAAAATCACAAATAATCATATGTTATATTATATTTTATTTGGTTAAACTTTTGCAAATTTTATTTAAATGTGGTTCAGGGCCAGCACTTGAAAATTTTGCATGCAGTTTGCATCTTTTTTGATATTTATGTTATAGGGAATGCTCAGGTGATAAAAATCCTTCTATCACTTCAAGTCAGAACATCTTCTGAAATTTATTATCTGTGTTGCTTAGAAACTCGAGAGAATAAATAACTTATTTAAGGTTATACATTAATTTTGTGTCAGAGGAGAATCTTGAATCCAGATCATCCCATTTATGACACAAGTCCTCTATTCATAATGGCACATTGTCTCTCACATGAATGTATATACGACGATAGAAAAACAAACAGGATCGAATCACATGCTTTATTTTTGCCCATAAACTTACAATTAAAATGATAGGAGAACATGAGGCTTCATGATACTGTAAAGCCCATAAAGCTGTTTCCATTCCTTTCTGCTTTATATGGACAATTTCTTCGATAATCCAAATTTCTTTGGAGCTAACTGTGATTTTCAATATTTATTTTGTACAAGAAAGATGAAAGCACAATCCACATGGCTTATAACTAAAACAATAAAACTTGTGGAAAAGTATATTATTCTATTGCTACTTTTAGTTTTTCTGATTTTTTACTAGAGTGCCTATATTACTCATTCTATTCCAACATTCTCTCCAGGTATTCAGTTTTCTAATTTTTATTGATCTTGTTTGATAGGAAGATGAACTGACATATATATTTTTCTAGTTCAGTGTTTTGAACCAGTGACTTCTTTAGGGCCTATTTAAAAGCATAATGAGGGCAACTATTAAAAAATAAACAAAAAATTAAAAAAAACAACCCTGAAACTAGATTCTATGGGGTATTTCAGGAAAATCATCTATAAATGTCCTCTTCATCATTATTTTTCTGATTCTCTTGAGGAGAGAATCCTCAACTTCTCTCAAATATTAACCATAAAGGAATGGAAAACTAAAATTGTACCATAAATTATATGACTTTTTTCAGGAAGATTGCTCAGCAGACCTTGGGACTTTAATGAATTTTATTGAATTTAGTTATTGTTCTTTCTTTTCCTTCTCTGTGATTTTCATTAATATTGAATATAATTGAGACTTATATAAATTGGACAATAAGAACAATATATAGCATGACATGAAAATAAAAACTTGTATACAAGGAATGGAAATAAGATAGTGAAGAATATACACAGACCCATCTGACCTCTACCAAAATACCCTCCAAAAAACATGATATAACACTTCAGAATCAATACTGAAGCAGCATAACCCACAAAAGATGAAGTAAAATATTTTTAGGGGGAAAAATATCAGAAGGATGGTAGAAAAGATATATTGCACCAGGTTGGAAGTGAATTACGAAGCAACATGCCAAGGCAGGTACCCCCCACTTCAAAAAGCCTTGGAACTGAAACATCAGTAAGGACTTCTGGAGCTCTCAGCCACAGATAGCAAAGGAGATCAGACAACTGCTGAGAAATAGATTACATGGGTCCCTTTGTTGGTTCTGGGGAGAAGATTCTTATCATGTAGGCCATACACAGATAGAGGTCACAGTCTGGGGTTGTGACCTCAAGATGAGAACGAACACTATCACACATTAGAGCTTACAGCCACAGTGGCAACAAGGGACATTTTCAGGACATAAAAGAGTGTTTGTGGTTGCTCATAGAACAGAGCACTGTCTGCGAGAGTATTAAATACACATCTCACTTTTTTATTTAAACACTTACCTTCTGCCTTAGAACCAATGTGGTTCTAAGGCAGAAGAGTGGTAAGGGCTAGGCAGTGGGAGTTAAGTGACTTTCTCAGGGTCACACAGCTAGGAAGTGTTAGAGGCCAAATTTCCACCTAGGACATACCATCTAAAGACCTGACTCTCAATCCACTGAGCTACAAATTTGTCCTCAACATACATTGCTTTAGGTCAGGCCACCTTGAGAGACTATAAAACTTATAAATCCAAAGAATATGAAGTTTGGAATAGTGCTCCCTTCACCATAGTTGCAGAGCCCAACATCAAGAGTTGCTTTTGAAAAAGAAAAGAAAAGGGATGAAAATAAGCAAAGCACAACAACAAAAAGAAATTCAACATAAAAAGTTATTTTGGTGACAGGGAAGACAAAAAACATAAATTCAGAAGATAAAAAGTCAATACTGCTGGATCCAAAGCCTCCAAGAAAAACATCAATTTTTCTCAAGGGAAAAAAATTAAGAGGAGCTAAATTGACCACATGGAAAAGGAGCTCAAAATTCAATATGGAAAAGAACTCTTTAAAAAGTAGAATTGCCCAAATGGAAAAGATAATTCAAAAGCTAACTCTAAAAGATTGTGCCTTAACAATTAGAATTAGGCAAATGGACGCTAAAGACTCATTAAGACATTAAAAAAATTCAAAGTCAAAAGAATGAAAAAATAGAAGAAAGTATCAATTATATCTCATTGGAAAAATAACTGACCAGGAATATAAATATAGGAGAAATAGTTCAAGAATTGTTTGACTAACTGAATGTCATTATAAAAAAAGAGATATCATCTTTCCAGAAATTATTAAGGAAATCTCTCTGATATTCTAGAACTAAAGGATAAAATAGAAATTGAAAGAATTCACCAATCACCTCCTGAAAGACATCCCAAAACAATAACTCCCAGGAATATGATAGACAAATTCTAAAACTCCCAGGGCAAGGAAAAAATTGCAAGCAAGCAAAAAGAAACAATTCACTTATTGTGGAGCCCCATTTAGAAAAATGAAAGATTCTCAGCTTCTAGAATAAAAGTATAAGAAGGTCTTAGCAAAGGAGTTACTACTTGAACCAAGAATCACCCAGCAAAACTGAGCATACTTTTTATGGGGAGGGGGAATTATTATTTCATTAAATAGAAGACTTTAAGACATTCCTGATGAAAAGACCAGAACTGTATAGAAAATTTGACATTCAAATAAAAGATTTAAGAGAACCACGAAAATATAAACAGCAAAGAAAAATAAATAGACATTCATCAAGATGAAACTTTTTACATGTCTGCATTGGAAGATGATTTTATCACTCTTAATACCTCTTAGGTCAAACATTAGAAGTAATATACAGATAGAAGGCAAGGATATTAATTGAATATGATGGGGTGATATCTAAAAACAATAAATTTAAGTTGTTAAGAAAAGGAATGCATTGGGAGAAGGAGAAAAGAAAAATTGAATAGTATACATTATTTCACACAAAGGCATAAAAAATTTTTAACAGTATAACATAGGAATGGGAATGGGAGGAGGAGTACTTGGACCTTAATGTCTTCAGATTGGGCTCAAAGAGGGAAGAACGTATCTTCCTATAACCAATCAAGTGGTTATAGGAATATATTTTATCCTACAGTAAAATAGGAGAACAAGATAAGAGGAGTGACTGATAAGAAAGAGGGAAAATTGGAGGTTGTGGTAGTCAAAAACTAAACACTTTAAAGGATGGACATAATGAAAGAAGAGATAAAAGAATAAAAGGATGAAAATAGGATGGGAATAATGCACAGAAATATTAATGTTGAAAGAAGGTTTTTAGAAAAAAGTCTAACAAATTCCTCATTTCTCAAAGATGCAGAGAAATAAGTCAAATATTTAAGAATATAAGTCATTCCCTAATTGATAAACTGCCAAAGGATAATAACAGGCAGTTCTAAGACAAAATAATTTAAGCTCTTTATAGTCATAGGAAAAGGATCAAAATAATAATTAAATTGTTAAATGTAAATTAAAACAACTCTGAGATACCACACCACACTGATTGACAGGAAAGGAAATTACAAAACTTGGAAGTGGTATCAGAAAACGGACTCTTATACACTATTGGGTGTTTGTGAAATGCTCTGGAGACCAATTTGCACCTATGCCCAGATACATATAAAACAATATATACCATTTGACTCAACAATAACATTTCTAGGTTTGTGTCACAAAGATAAAAAACAAAAACAAAAAGGAGAAGGACTTATAAATAAAAGATATTTAGAGCATCTCTTTTTCTGTGGACAAATAATTTGAAAGTGAAGAAATACCCATTAATTGAGGCATAGCTGAGAAAGGTAGAGTATCTAATTGTAATGGAATACCATTGTGCTGGAAGAAATGACAGGCAGGGAGAGCACAGAAAAACATGGAAAGACTTAAAATGAAACACAATGAAGTAAGCAAAATCATGAGAATATTGTATGCAGTTATAGCCATATTTTACAATGAACAACTGTGAATATTTTAACTGTTCTCAGCAATAAAATTCCAAAGAACTAATGACAAAAAGTATAAGAAATGACTACATGAGGAAAAGTTGTATGACCAAAGATATTTATTGAAGGATATATAAGATTCTATATTAATCAATAACCCTATGTCCCATCTCTTCTGGCTCAGAAATTGATTCCACATTTAGTCCTGAACCTCATTTGCTAATGCTCTGAGTTATGCTATCTGCTAGCACCAATTACATATGGTAAACAAACAGACGACTGTCTTAGCACCCAGCCAATATGTTCCCATTTATTACCAAAGATTAATAATTTCAATGAAATAAATGTCCATGAATGAAATATTAGATAGTTCACATAAATATTGATATTTCCCTATGTTATTTCTCATCTGAGTCATATGTCCTTCTTCTGAATCCTTACTTAGTCTATATCTGCCATTGGCCTTGATCCTTCAGTCAAAAGTCAAAGGTGAACTCCTTCCCACCTTGATCCTTGTTATCAGACTATAAGAGAATACATCAATACTTCTATGATGACTAATTTAGAAGATGTAAGCTCTACAAAGCAAACATAAACATTTATCATTCCAAAGAAGAGTTGAATAGTGATGAGTGCTAATGAATTTTTTCTAGTCTGAGTATATGATTTGTCTCTTCTGAAACTCACTTATATAGAATATCTAAAGCATGGAAGAAGATTGCACAGGTTCATTAGGGTCATATCTCTTTGAAAGATGAAAGTCCTTAGAAGAGTATTAAAAAGAGGAACAAACCATGGGTTGTAAAATGACTTAGCTGAAATCTCTATCTATTAAATTAGGATTGGATAAGTACATAATTGCTACTACAGGCTTGTGGGATATAAATCACTTTTATTGGGCTCTGATTACAGGGCCTTCTATGGGCTTATTCTTTCTTACTTAGAATGTTTACACATGAGACTTTGATATTTTATATTTCATCCAGAAGTTACTTTGTTCTCCTTTTTTATGATTTTTATTTTCTTTTGACAATTGGTTCATATACCTCATAACTTAGTCATGTATCTTGGGGTAATCCATGTTTGGTCACCACCATCCTCAGGGGTATTGTGTTGTTGTCATAAAATTCTAAATTTATAAATATTTTTCTTGTTTTAGAGTAATTTTAGCATAAGAAACTTGCTTCCTCCCCAAATCAAGAAAGTGAACTGTTTGGAGAAGGCACCATAAAAAAGCCTGCAGAAAACACACACAGCACCAAAAGATACTGAATAAACTTTGGGATGTAGTGAATTAAACTTTGGAGGGTTGAATGCTTTTATTTTGAATGTAAACTTTTATGCCAAAGGGGATTACCCCCAATTGGATTTTTGTCAATGCACCTAGCAATCATTGGTTTTGTTCTTTTTCTCTTTTATTTTCCCCTTATCTTCAAATCATTGTAATTTCCCCTTAGAAACTGCAATATTGTACATGCCTCTTGTTAAAGATCTTTAGAGATATAAGTTCATTATGTGTAATGATGGGGAAACTAGACATATAAATCTGGGAGATTTATATGTACTTATTTCCCAGTGGAATCACAAGGGGATTATGTAATTAGAATCTGCTCCCCAGAACACTCTTTCCCAGCATCTCATTTGAGTCCTTACATTACATGTGTAAGCTATGTGCTAACATAGG
This sequence comes from Gracilinanus agilis, assembly GCF_016433145.1. NCBI lineage: Eukaryota > Metazoa > Chordata > Mammalia > Didelphimorphia > Didelphidae > Gracilinanus > Gracilinanus agilis. The sequence goes on along the minus strand of NC_058131.1, from coordinate 191,380,766 downwards.
AAGGATATATTTTGATGTAACTCCACCCCTCTCTCCCTGTTTCCAGGAAGGTGGTTGTAGAAGTTGGGTGGCAGCCAGGCAGGAGAATTTACTCACATGGTCTTATTTTTGTTAGATAATTAGGCTTTATACTTTTGTTCTTTTATTTCTTCTACTTCAAGTTATTATTAAAACTATTAAATATAATACTTGGAATTATTGGGCATTAATTTAAATATTACATAGGCAAGATTCCAGGATAACCCCAATGGATTCATGCCAAAAAGAAAATATTCACTTCCATAGAAGGAATAGGTGGAGTCTGAATGCAGATTGGAACATATCATCCTTCACTTTACTTCCTACTTGAATTTTTCTCTAGTGTAAATGATATATATGCTTGTTTTACAAATGGCAAATAGGGAAATATATATTATATGATAAATATGTACAGCAAATATCATATTACTTGCTTTCTTGGAGAAAGGATTTGGTGGTAGGGAGGATAATATAGTAAGAAGCAAAGATTTTTTTAATATAACTAATGTGAGAATTTGTTTATTTTGGGTAATTACATTTATTATAATTTGTTACATAAAATAAATTATATGTGTTATTGTGTTTTATATATTATATTATGCATAAAATAAAAATAAATGGTAACAAAAAGTAAAATAAAAGAATCATTTTCCTATTGAAAGGTTACTACTATCTGATCAATAAAGAAAATAAGAAAACTCAATCTAAATTCCTGCCTTTTTTACATTGATAGCAAAGTCATTTGTTTCACAAAAAGATTATGTATGTGTGTATAGCATATACATATATATATATACACACACACTAATACTCATAGATTCATACACTCATACATATGTAAATACATACCTACATTTATACATATACATACGTAAATACACACCCATACACACTCATATTTCCCACATCATATTATAAATATATGTGCAAATGTATATGTGTGTATACATATACATATAATCATAGTTAATAATATCCATTTTGATATACAGGATAGGGCTATAAGATATTCTTTCTCTCCTTGTTGGACCCTTGCTCCATTTTCACAGAGATAATTTGAAAAAAGTATTGATCTTGCAATCATTGAAAAGACTGCAGTGAATCTGATAAAACCTTCCATAATGTAGCATGATTTGAGCCCATTAGGCACACTGCAATCTGACAAATTGCAATTTAATGAGAGGCATCATATGAGAGAAACATGTTGGTAATTATTTCTGATCATATGCTACCTAGTTGCTAGCATCTGTGATTCCTCCCAGCCACAAATTATCAGTTATCCAGGGACATGTCAAATTTTCCAGGATGTTTTTTTAGATGCCTTTTTTCCAGTTATTGTTGGAAATAAATAATTGAGGTTTTTGTTACCATTTCAATATTTATTTGAATTTAATTGCCTTGTTGTTAATAAATAAATGGGTTATTTTAATTTTATCCAAACCAGGATCCCTTTTGGCAATCTGTTGAAGCCAAGAGTCCCTTACTCTGGAAAAAAATGTTTTTGAATGTATAAAATACAATGCTTATTATTGCAAAGAAAATCAATTATTTAGAAAAACAGTTATCAAAATATTTACTTTTAAAAAACTATTAATGAACCCTCTGAAATCTCATATTCACTGATCCCAAGTTAAAAAATCTGTGAATTGATAATTCAGTTGTAAAAAATTCTCTTTTAATGATCTTTAGTATTTCTCATCATGAACAATTTATTGTTTCTATAGAAATAAATGAATCCATTAAACCAAAATTTATTTTCTTCCTCTATGATTGGCTTATGTTTTGTTTTCATTAGAGTACATTTAACAGGAATGACAACTATTTTTGTAGTTGTCACAGAAATGTTATAAAAGCTAACTTAATTAAGCAGTTTTAAATAGTTGTTTCATTGCTTTATGAATTTTTTCAAGATTTATATCCTTTGCATGTAATTGTATTAGATACTCAGTATTATAATAATATGTTCTAATCATATTATAATTAATAATAAAGAATTATCCTAACTATTAATTTATAAAGTGTGTATGATAATGAAAATAATATTGTGAGTAAAATAAGAAATTAAATTCCTTGAAGTGTCTTCAAAAAACATCTTGACATAGGAGAATTTGCACATGCCTCCAGATTCCTGGGATACACCCAGACATAATGAAATTTCAATTGACTTAAAGCAACAGAGTGATCTTAGCCACCTTTATTTTCATCATATATGGAACAAAATATTACATCACAGAATAGAGGAAAGGGAAAAAAAACCTGAACTTTTGGAATGAGATCTAAAAGATGAAACTTTTCTTGTCTCCTCTGAAAAGAAATATTCAATACATCATTTCCCTTTTAAGGGAGTGTTTCTGTGTGATTGACTCTCTTGCATTAAGTATATATACCAGTTGACATATGGGCTCTGGGTTTTAAACCATACTAGGCATACCTACACCCTGACTGATTTAAAGATCTAACAAGAAAAAAGTCAGTTTGTGCTCAGAAGATTGTCTGTAGACTATTGTGGTTCTATAGACTAAAAATTTTTCTGTAGACTATTTTGGTTCTTTAATTTTGCTTAAAACAGAGATTCTTATCAGGGTACACAGAAAAAAATATGCCTCAAGTTTTATAATATACACTGCAAATTCTATGGTACATGTACTTGCATTTTATTTGCATATGTGGATTCAGTCCTACTCCTTTCATGTACCACATTTTCTCATGGCCAGCAATAATTCTACTCCATGTCCCTGATCTTCACCACATACACACACACACACAACATTTGAGAACCATTGTCCTAAACTTTGAATCTGTTCCTTTTTAGCTGAAATTAATGGATTGACCAGGGATTGCCTAGTGCATGGAGCATAGCATTATTTGATAGCCTCTATTTAAAACTATGTCAAAATGGCCCCTCCCTGAGCTTTATTTTTTCTTATATGAAACAATAAAATTTGCAATTATCTGTCTTGTATGTTGTTTTAAGTATAGCTCCTCTCTCTATTTAATTCCTCTTCAAGAAACACTCAGAGGACAGCAAGAGTTGATTCTGTATATGGGTGTGACCATCTACAGTAGACAACTGAATCTGTTCTGTGCCCCAGACAAAATTCAAGACTTAGAACAAATCATATATTATAACACTTTATGTGGTAGTGTGGAATACTGTTAATAGTCTTCTCTTTGTTAGGGCCCAATATTCTATCTACTTTCCCTTTTCCAGGAGTAATGAACTAGCCTCAAAAGAAGCTGGGTAGTGGTCTTCAAAATTAGCCTGATACCAAATTGAAAGTAATACTCATCAATCTCAATGTAATTCTGAGTCTATGTCCTTTTGCTATACTTGAAGGAAGAGCTAAGATCCAGTTCAAGCATTCTAGAATCTTCATTTAATAATGTGCCATATTAGATGACCAGATCCAAACATTACTCAATAATACTATTCTATTTCCTGCATGCCTTTACCAGCTACCAAAGACTTGGCCAGAGTATCATTAAACAAAATTAACTGTTCCATTCTTAGAACTCTTTGATCCAGAATGCAGTGTCTGGTGATAGCCCATATATAGTAAAAGTATTGGGTATAGAGTTATGCAGTAGATATTTTCAGATAAATTACTTTGTTGTTCTTATTTTTTCAATAAAAGAGTAAAATGCTACCTGTTCACAAGTGATCATGCTCTTTGTGAGATTACTTCTCAGATCAAGGACCTCCTGTAACATAATGAAGAGGGAGAATAAGACAAATTCCATCTTAGAGAAACATTGTCAATTAAAATCACATGTATGACAAGCACATTCTTATAAAATTAAAAAAAAACTTACGAGGCAAAATGTTTTAGAATGTATGTCTTTAATTGTTTGTCCTCTTATGTTTTCTTGTTTTTTTTCTGTGCAGAAGTTATCAAGTGTTAGAGCTTTTTTCTTGGTCTTCTTGTTGTTTATTTCTTGGGCCTTGCTTGGCATCATTATGTTTTCTCAGCCAGAAGTCTGAGTAAGGAAAGCTGACTCTATTTGTATGGAGCTAAGGAGCAATTTTTGCCTGAAGCTACTTTGCAAATCTCCTGACTTCTACTGTCTCTACTGTCTGCAGCCCCACTCAGCCCCACTCCCATGTCCAAGGACTGCACTCTCCAGCCTCCTGGGGTCTCAGTTCTTTCTGCTCTCAGAGGCAAGCTCCTAGTGATGCCAGTTAGTTGACAAGGAGCTAGATTTTGTGCCCCCACTAGCTCTAACTCTGGTGTGCAGCCTCTGACTGCCTTAATGTGGGTGGGGCAGGGGAGGGTTGATCAGTTCACGTTTTGATGGGAGCTATTTCCCTCCCCCGGTCCCCTTATAGTGTGGAAGTGCCCAAATCCCATGTATGTTCAATACTGCATCCTATTGTGGGGTCACTTCTTTCATCTGGATTTAGTTTTTTGTCCTTTGGAAGTATGCTATATGGATCGGTGAGGAGAGTAAAAGCATACTGCTTCAACTCTGCAGCCATCTTAACTTGGAAATCAAAATGTTTTAGAGTGTAAGATAGCTATCACAGTTTGAGAATATAAATAAACAAAAATATAATTACATTTTTACCTTTTTTCCATCATTGCTCAATCCATTAGCCCTTTAAATTTATAAAAATATAAATCTATGCTATGTAGAACTGGAACAGTGTTCAGAATACTCTGACCCTCTTTCCTCCCATTTAATCAAGGACAATTTCTCTGCTTATATAAATTTACTAAATAATGACTTTTTTAAAAAGTGATTTTGGGTTTCTTCTGATATAAGACCTGTATAATATCATTGAAGAATTAGATCAAGTCGATAAGAATTGCATCTTAATGGATCTTTGTGGCCAGTGATTCTATTATCCATTCTTTCTAGAGGTAAATACCAATGTCAAAACCAGTGAAGTTTTGCTCCCCCTGAATTCCAATTATGTGGCTACTAGGTTTAGCTTCTATGTCAAACTCTGTCAGCCTCTGTATGAGCATCTGGGGAAAATATTTTTACATCACATTCAACAAACTAAGACTCTGAATCAGGCTATATGGGTATTCCTAAATGGGTAATAAAGGTAGTAAACACATGCTGGCCTCCTTAAATGGAATTCAAAACCATGGAAAAATAGTCTCCTAGTCCTCTAAAATAGGAGTTTAAAATCTTTAGCTTTAAGTTAACCTCAAAGAGCTATGCAGAATAGATATTAATAGTGTTGGTATTTTATGCCTTGGTCATCTGCACAGAATTCCTTTCTCCTGGCATCTGAAAAGCCAAGGGGGAAAAGAAGGATCATTTTTAAATTGAAAGCTTGAAAGTCTTCAAAAGATGTAGCCTTATTTCTGTATTCTTAGTTCTGGCTAATTGAGAATAAAAAGAAAGACAGATTAAAAAGATGGATTTTTCTTCTCCCAACTACAGACATTTATGGCATTAGAAAATAATGATGAACTTTTTGATTCTGTGATGATCTTTTAATGCAGATTTCTAAATCTTGACTTTCATAAAAGCTTTCTTAATATATAAAATTTAAAATTTTCTATTTTTTCTGTCTTGTCTAAGCTACCTGGAAAGTATCTCAGGTTAATATTCTTTTTTTGAGCTGCTGAAAAGGGGAAAAATCAGCTTTAATTTTCATAATGAGTTATATCACTGAGCTTCTTACAATCTGGCTTTCAAATTGTCCTTCTAAATACAAACTTTTTCATAAATTATTTTGATTTTATAGAACTAAGTGAAGAATGTGTTCACATAATCTTCATTTTGTACAAACTACATAACTAAAAAGAGACTTATTTGCTGAAGGAAGTATAGAGAGTAATAATAAAAACACTGGTTTTCTAGCTTCAAATCATACTTAGAAAGAGTGACTAATTAAAAGCAAGTTAATTATAAAATGCTATAAAATTATTCATATGGTGATTTGTTTCACTGCTGATCATTTTGGAACCTATGAAGTTCATTTGAAAAAATATTTAAATGTATTCATATGCATTATACATTTATTTACTGTTCATTCTAAATAGCTAGTTTGATCATATTTTAAAAGAGAACAAAATACTAAAAGAGTAGACTTACATTTTTAATTTGATGTCATTGATAATTGTTCTAATGTTTTTGATGTTATAGGTAAGAGATTATATTACTGAGCTAAGCTTCTTTCTACTTTAGGCCACTGAGGAGAAAGATAGCCCTCCAGCCTGATTCCAGAAAGGACTACCCAAGAGACATCAGACTTTAGCACTTTTCCTAAATCTTGGATTCACAAGCCCCTAGCAATCTAGGTTACCTTTAAATTCTTCCTTGGGATTGTTATTTTTTATTTGCTCTAAGATTGTACCTAAGTAAAATTTCTTAAAACAACTGTTAAGTTTATAATTTACCATTCAACAGAAAATGCCATTGTCTCTTTATAGGAAAGCCTGCTTTTGAATCTCTAAATGCTTCAGCAATCCATGTGAAAGTAGCTTCTTGTGAAGGGTAGGAAGACAAGTTTATAAAAATAATAGAGGAAGCTTTTAATTCACCTTCCTTATGTAATAATTAGATTAAATCTATACTGACCATCTTTAGATTTCATCACCAATGGTGAGAGCACCTCCAATTCTTGGAGGTCCTAACCCATGTGTGCTAGAGTGAATGATGAATCAGTATCAACTGATCATCCCCTAGGCATTCTATGAGAAGCATCTAATGTGATTGGACATGCAAATTAGGAGGGAGGCACAGGAAGTGACACATAAGTGACCCCCTTCAAAAAGGAGAAGGTCCTCAGTCAGTTGGGAGCTTCTAGTGAAGAGGGCAGATGATGAAGGAGCTCTTCTTGTCTGTGGAAGAGTGTTAGCTGGAACACAGAGACCTTGGTGAGACTACTTTAAATATCTTCTTTTGAATTCCATGCAGTGAGTTTAAAGACTGAATCTTCCTGAACTTCTCTTAAGAAACTTCTTTAAAAAAAAACCCTTAACTTCTGTGTATTGGCTCCTTGGTGGAAGAGTAGTAAGGGTGGGCAATGGGGGTCAAGTGACTTGCCTAGGGTCACACAACTGGGAAGTGTCTGAGGCCGGATTTGAACCTATGACATCCTGTCTCTAAGTCTGACTTTCAAACCACTGAGCAACCCAGCTGCCCCAAGAAACTTCTTTTAATAAACTCTGTGAATGAAATTTTGCTTCATTCACCTCCATATCTCTGGCCCTCTGACTCTTGACTGAGGGTTATTTAGATCTACCTGGATTAATTAGAGGATCATAGTAAATTACCTACTGGGTTAGATTCTTATTTCCTTATTTCCTCTCTCTCTTCTTAATTGTAAATAAACTTCCATAAAACTCAATTTTGAATTGAGATAATTTTTATTGAGGATTGATAATAGTTCAATCTTCTGGTGACCATCTTTTAATATATTGAACCCCCCAAAACCCCTTTTTCCCTGTTACACTCATCATGCTATTTCTCCTTTAAGCAAGAAAATTTTCATCAGTTATGTCATAAGCTCAACTCTGTTATTTTGTGAATAATGTGACATTTACTTTTATGAATTTCATTGTTAAAAGTATTTTTCTTATGATTATTGAAAGTGAAATAGAGTTAATGAAGTTTTGTCTAGTGAAATCAACAATAGGTCCATTTATGAATTTCAGGCCTAGGAATAAAAATAATTTTATTATGTTGCCATTCTGTTGCTTTTCCCTCTTTAATAGTAAATTCTTCTGATGGAAGAACTACAAAAATATTATGTACAGTTTTTTGATTCTATCATCCGGTTTCCTTGTGTCCAAAATAATGAAGATGCAGGAATAGAAAACCCTGTTACCAATTTTTCTACTACTGTGATTTTGTAGATGCTACGTGCCAATATAAGAAATGGCTAATTCCATAGTTAGCCAAAATTAGTGGTTAGTTATGACTTTTGTTTACGTAGGTTAAAACTATCAATTTTTATGATACCCAAAATGTAAATAACCTTGCATTATTATAAAGTTAGCTTTTACCTTTTGAACTATGTGAAAGAATCTTTTGAACTTCCAAGGATCATACTCTGAGAATCACTTCCTTAAATCATAGACAATTGATTAGGAGGAAAATAAAGTTGGACAATGTGAATATTCAAAATACAGTGCACCAGTGTGCTTGGATCACAGTGTCAATAAAAGGATGAAAAAGTATGAAGATATGAAGATGTTAAGCATTGAGGACATTTTAATTATTGTCTATAAATTCTCAGGATGAACTGAAGTCTTCCTATGTGGAATAGCAGCTGCCTTAGAAGTTTCAAAGAAATATTGTCATGCATTGTGTGTTTGTGTGTGTGTGTGTGTGTGTGTGTGTGTGTGTGTGTGTGCGTGTCTCCACAGTTTAGGGACTTCCTGATATAATAAAGAGTGATAAAGTGACTTTTTCACTATTCTAATAATCATTTCACTTTGCTTTCTTTGCTGTTTACCTTTTAACCCTGATATGTAGGTGTATTCCAAATGTGGTGAATACCTTAGTAAAAAAAGAAATGATTCTTAGTGAGGTCAATTCATTATAAAGGGTAGCTGAGACAACTCAACCAGTGTGTGTGCTACCTGCCCTATCTGAAAAAAAGTAATGCTTATTTCAGCTTGAGAATTAAAATTCTAAAATTTAATGAAATTCAGTAGTTGAAGTCCAAACGATTAATTTTGTCATTCAAAAATATGGCAATAAATATTTACTATTTCATTTGGCTACATTTTATGATGAGTGATTCATAGTACTAATGTTCTTATGGTTGTACTTATGGCAATATTTCTCAATATTATGTGTGTTGTAGGATGCTTTATGTAGTCATATCATGATTGTATAAAAAATTTCTTGCAATTTTGTCTATTTGACAAATAGTGCTTGAGAGCACTTAACCTAAATCTCAAATCTGAAATGTATTTGCAATTTGATCAAGGACAAATCCTATAAATTCCCATAGTCCCAGTTCCCCATATGTCAAAGGAGTGTTTTTTTTAAAGTACCTTCCTCATAGAGATAATATTCTCATGAGGATGACCATGAAAGTGTTATAAATACACACACACATATAACTTAAGTTCACCTGTAATTTTTTATTATATCAAAATAAGAAATACTCCAAGGCAAAGATGTCAAATGTGTCCAGATTAAAATATAATTGGCAAATATTTTACCAGAATTAATGAAAAAGATAATAACATGAATAATATTAATTTTGAGTTGGCATAAGTGCTCTGGAGAACAATTAGTGACTGTGATTAATATAGCTAGAAGGTAGGGTGTAAAAATACTGATCCAAATATATGGTCATCAATGAGGAGAGCTGGATCTAAGGGTGAAGATTTCATCATCCTGAGAAGCAGTTGGTGAGGAGGAAAAATAAAAGAAAAGACAATGGAAATAGTCTAATTTTTTTGTTTTCGCAGACTACTGAATAAATAATTACTCTTCACATTAGACTTGCACTTTATTTAAACAACTGACAAAAATAGAATGAGAGGTTGATGGAGTTTACATATGGTGTCCTCTCCCCACTATCCCTTTCACCATAATATGAGCTGAGTCCTCCAGTTGCAGTGACTGCATTGGTGATCCTTTTTCTTCTACAAATGGCATATTATTGAGACAGTCTTTGCACCATATGAGGGCTAGTGCTCATTAATTTATACGTAGGAACTTTAGCCTGGAATCTCTCAAACTCAGGATTATTCACAAAGTAACACCCCAAACTAGGAAAGTCTGCTTTCAGAATCTCTCTTTCTATGTGTAATCATGACTTCCTCTGCTATGTTCTGCTGTGGTGACTCATTGTGGTCCTAGGTGCTACTGCATTATGGAAAGGAAAATATCATTCCCAATAACTCTGCCTAATGTGCATCAAAAACAAGAACCAGTAACACTAAAGACAGAAAGAAGCTGTTTGCCATCTGCTTCTTCTGCGAACTCATTTCTATTGGAAAGGATAGATAGGATAGAGAAATTCTCCTAGATATTCTTGTTCCTATTAAATCTGGAAACTGAAGGAGAATAAAGTATTTGGAAAAAACAAAGAAATTTCCCAATTTGTTTTTATATATCATGAAAGAAGGTGGATCTTCTGTCAAGGGATAATTCATTAGTCAGTCAATCATAAGGTGACAGCCCATTTCTCCAAAGACCAGTCATTGTAGAGCCTGAGAACATACAGACTAATGTCATCTTTCATTAATTGCTTTTCCTATCTCCTACTTTCTAGCACATGATAGCTTTGTGATCACAGAAATCTTTTGGGGTACTGGAATACCCAAATTGACTGATTTTCAACCACCAAATAAGCATTATTTTAATATGTCTTGTCTGGGTTTATTTAATTTGTAGGAGTTTCCCCACACCCTCCACTTCGTGTTCTTTGTTTATATTTTTTTTTCTAAATGCTATTAGAGAATCTCTTTTCTTCCCTTCTCTAACATTGTGTGATATTGTTAAAATATAAATATAAGGCTACACCATCCCTATCTTTTCATTTACATAGATTTTCTCTTAAATTCTATATTATCTGACTTAATTAAATTGTTTGTTTTTCATTGTGGGAAATTATCATCACAATTCACTCAAACTGCTGACTGGAATTCTAGAAACTTTGCCAGTAAATGGTTGGGGCAGTGCTCATGTTGTTGAAATTTGTTATAACCCTTTGGCCAGGCATTACAAACATGTGCTCCTCCTGTCGTGATTTGCAACATTAATTTCCCAAAATATAACATAGCTGGGTCTAAAACAACTTTTCTAAATAACACTTTCTCACAGGATATATTTTATTTTACCCAAGTAGAAAAAGCCTTAAAATATATAGCTATGTTCCCTGTTTTAATTTTCTCCCTTTCTCCCTATACTGAAAATCAGAGGATACAATTTCCCCCAGAAAATTGATCTAATCATTGAAAAGATCAGACAACTACTAGAAGAGATTCATATAATGTATTAATTTATGCAGGAAAGGGTCACAGTTAACCACAGAGCAGAAGGAGAAAACTGTTACTAATGAGTTTATTGACTTAACCTTCATCAGTCTGTTTTCCCTCTCCATTACATTATACTAGATATTATCCCTGTATAACTCCTGAGAATCAGAGAAACTCCAAGTTGGAAGAGGCCTCAGAGTCCACATAGTCTAGCCTGAAGTAGGGTGCAAATTAACTCAGATGAAGTAAGATAGTTAATTTACTAATGTCTAAAATAAATGTTGCAGCTCCAAACAGCTTTAAAAACACATAGACACATTCAATATTCAATGTGTCCTTTAGAATCAAACACTTGCTTTATACAATTGGACCTTGAGTTCTTAAGATTTTGTAACATATTCTTTATTCTTTCTTCATAAAATCTTATTTTTATGATTTTGGATATTTTGTATCTTTGGCAAATAGTTCATTTTTCCAAATCTAACTGTGATTATAGCTCTTAGTATTTCAGTGTATCTAAATAAGGTGAATTACACACAGGCAACTAAAGAATGTTGGTTTTGAATTCTGATAATTTTCTTAAATTTTCATAACATTTGGCATGGTCACCATTTGGGAATGTCTATTTGTTCACAAACAAGTTTACCTTTTTATTGAATTATGTTTGTCAAGGATCATGCCCTTAATGGGGGCAAGTAATTGAAATCCATTGCAAATTTTATTTTATTTATAAAATTTAGGACTCTAAATATTTTATAATCTGAGGAAAATGCCTAGATTTTAAAGTCTGAGCTATACTTTTCCTGACAATGGTTTAATTACAATGATCAAGTAGTCAAATTATAATATAATTTATAAACAAATGTTCAAAATTATGGGAGAAAAGGGAATGTTCCAGGATTCCAGAAACACATTTGACATTGGTTACTGGTGGAGTTTGCTCCATTCCTCCTTCCTCTCAAGAGTCAAACTCTTGGCTAACTGGTACTTCTTGATTTCAAGCTTGCAAGGATTCTCCTTTTTTAGTGAAACTCCAGGATTCAAAATCCTGTGGAGAAAAAGGAGCCCAGATAAAGGTACAAATGTGATATTATTCTTAATTAAGAAAAGCTTCATGTCCAGGATGAGTAGATTGCTGGTCTGATTGTTTATTTGTGGTCAGAATGCTTCTGAAGTATTAGAGTAATTTATTGGCACTCCATTTTAGTAAGAGTGTGCAAAAACTGTAGATAATTTACAGGAAAATTAAGTTAGTAAAATTATTTGGGAGATTTAACCTAGAAAAGAGTAGAAGGAAAAGTGAGGCAAAGAATCACAGAATATCTGAATTAAGTAGGACAACTCAGATACTATTTATTCCAACCTATACCTGAACCCTACTTTTATTCTCTTTAAATGCCAGTTCTCTTCACTGAATTTTCTTAGTCTGAGCTTCACTATCTACACAATTCTAATTTCATTGGTATAGGAATATATTGGATAGTCAGAACCATCTCTAGATTCCTGACTCTGATTTGATTGGGCCTCCAGAATATTTTCTCTGCTAATTAAGACATTCCTTGAAGACAAGGAGATATAAAATATACCATTTCCCCTCCCAGTTTCACAATTACAGGTAAAATAATAGGTTGCATGCATGGCCCTTTATATTAAGTGCTCTTTTCCAAAGATGGTTGGGTTACTGTAGAATTAGCTAAACGTAAAATCTGATTTAAAATCCACATCTGTCACTTCCTAACTATAGGGACTCATTTATTCTCTCTAAGGTTTAATATACACATCTCTAAAATGGGAATCTTAAATTATATACTCACAAATAGACAAGAGCAAGTCATCAGAACAATTATTCACTATGACCAGGTAGGGTTTATACCAGGAATTCAAGACTAATTTAACACTGGAATAACCACCTATATAATTGCTCATATCAATAACTAAAATAACAGAAATCACATGATTATCTCAATAGATGCAGAAAAAGTCTTTGACAAAATACAACACCCATTTCTATTAAGAACACTAGAAAGTATAGAGATAAAGGGGCCTTTCCCCATAATAATAAACAGTATTTGTTTAAAACTATCAGCAAATATCATTTGCAATAGGGCTAAGTTAGAAGCCTTCCCAATAAGATCAGGCATGAAGTAAAGATGCTCATTATCAACACTATAACTTAATATTGTGTTAGAAATGCTAGTGGTAACAATTAGAGAAGAAAAAGAAATTAATGGAATTAAAGTAGATAATGAAGAAATTAAACTATCACTCTTTGAAGAGGATATGATGGTATATTTAAAGAATACCAGATAATCACCTAAAAAGTTATTAGAAATAATTAATAATTTCATCAAATTTATAGGATACAAACTAAAGCCACATAAATCATTATTTCTATATAGTTCCAAAAAAAATCAAGAGCAAGAGTATGAAAGGGAAAGTCCATTTAAAATCACTCTAGAAAATGTAAAATATTTGGAAATCCATTTACCAAGACAAACTCAGGAATTACATGAACACAACTACAAATCCCTTTTTAAGCAAATAAAACTATATCTAAACAATTGGAAAAAATTGTTCATTTGATGGATGAACTAATATAATAAAAATGACAATCCTACTTTAATTAATTTAGTTATTCAGTGCCATATATATCAAACATATAAATTTTTTTATAGAATTAGAAAAAAATTATGACAAAGTTCATCTGGAAGAACCAAATATCAAGAATATCAAGGGAACTAATAAAAAAGTGAAGGTTGTAGACATAGCAGTACCATATCTTAAACTTTACTATAAAGCAGTGAACATTAAAACAATATGGTACTGGCTAAGAGATAAAAGAGTGTATCAGTGGAATAGACTAGGGGTAAATGACCTCAGCAAGATAGTATTTGATGAACCCAAAGGTCTGAACTTTTGGAACAAGAACTTAGTATTTGACAAAAACTGCTGGGATAATACCAAAACAGTATTAGAAAAATTAGGTTTAGATCAACATCTTAAACTCTATAACAAGATAAATTCAAAATGGGTAAATGACTTAAATATAAAGAGTGAAATCATAAATAAATTAGGTGACCATAGAATAGTATACCTCTCATATATATGGAAAAGGAAGGAATTTAAGGCCATGCAATTGATAGAGAATATTACAAAAAGAAAAATGAATAAATTTGATGATATTAAATTCAAAAGCTTTTGCATCTAGATTCATTGAGGAGATTGATCTGTAGTTTTTGTTTTTTTTTTCTTTTTCCTGTTCTTGGTCTTCTTAGCTTGGAAATTAGTACCATATTTGTGTCATTAAAAGAATTTGGTCAGACTGCTTTTCTGCTTATTTTGTCAAATAGTTTATGTAGTATTGGGATTAGTTGTTCTTTAAATGTTTAATAGAGTCACTTGTGAATCAATCAGGCCCTGGGTTTTTTTTTCCTTAGGGAGTACTTTGATAGCTAGTTGAATTTCTTTTTTCTGAAATGGGATTATTTAATTATTCTATTTCCTTTTTGTTAATCTAGACATTTTATGTTTTTAAATATTCACTCATTTCACCTAGATTGTCATATTTATTGCAGTATATTTGGGCAAAATAGCTCTTAATAATTGTCTTAATTTCCTCTTCATTAGAGTCAAGATTGCCCATTTCATTTTTGATACAGTTAATTTGATTATCTTCTTTCTTTTTTAAATTAGATTTGCCAGTACTTTATGAATTTTATTTGTTTTTTAAAATTACCAGCTCTTAGTCTTATTTTTTATTTCAATTGTTCTTACAATTTTATTAATTTCTCCTTTAATTTTCAGGGTTTCCAAAAACGTTTTTATCTGAGCATTTCTAATTTTTTCTTTTTCTAAATTTTTAAGTTGCAAGGCCAATTCTCTATTTGTTTAGACACTGAGGGACATAAATTTTCCTTTGGGTACTGCTTTGGCTGTATCCCTAGATTTTGATATGTTGCCTCTTCATTGTCATTCTCTTCATTGAAATCAGTAATTGTTTCTATGATTTGTTTTTTGATCCACCAGTTTAGAAGTATTAGATTATTTAGTTTCAAATTAATTATTGATTTTTCATTCAATGAACCCATAACCTGCCTATTCTTGGGCCCACATCAGGTATGGATTATCAAACATTAGATCTCTTTACCTTTCAGGACATTACCTGGGAGAAGGACCTTTGACTCCTCACTCAATCTTCTTCTTAGGTTTGGGGTAAAAAAAACCTTCCTGGTCTTCATTACAGAATCTTGTGCATGTTAGATCAATCTTTGAGCTATATGTCTACAAACTCCCAATCCCTCTCTCTTTCCCCTAAAATTAATTACTTGTTTCACAGTTTTCCTTTCTTCCCAAATCTACTCTTATAATTGTGGACCTCACTTTATATACTTGTATTAAACTAATGTCCTGGCTTACTATTTTGTTATCCTTCACTGATGATGTGACTTTTATCCTCATTTTGTATCAGCTACATGTAGATATAATGAAATCCGTGATCTTGTTATTACCCTCAAATGTTCCATCACTACAATAGAGAAGACTGAACTGTCTACTTTCTTCCTTACCTATACCTTGTGAGACACTTTCTCCAACCTATTCTTTATCCTAACTATGAACTCCAGTTATTCTTTAAATTTCTTTTACATGTTGATACAACTTTCAATAATAGTTTTCTGATATTTTGCAAAGTACCTTCTCTCCCTGCCTCCCAACTCTCCCCTCTTCCCAATATGGCAGGTAATATGATATAAGTTGTACATGGGTTATCATATAATAAATATTTCCATATTCATTATTTTTGAAAGAAAATATATATCACTTACACTAGAGAAATATTCATGAAGGAAATAAAGAGAAGGAAGAAAAGCTTCAATATGCATTCAGATTCCATCAGATCCTTCTATGGCAATAGATTGGCCTTTTCATCATGAGTCCCTTAGAGTTTTCTAGGATGCTTTTATCAATAATATAACTTAAGTTATTCACAGTTGGACATTTTACATCACTACTGTTACATTTTCTTTATTCTGCTCACTTTAATTTCCATCACTTCATCCTTCTTGGTTTTAATGAATCATTTTTTTTTTGTATAATAGTATTCCATTACAATCATATGCTATAACTTGTTCACATATTTTCCAACTGATGGTCATTCCTTCATGTTCTAGTTCTTTGTCACCTGAAAAAGAGCATCTATAAATATTTTTGTACAAGTATGTAATTTCCCCCACCTTCCATTTCACAATTTGATAGCTTTGGGGGCATGATTCTCAATTGCTCTCCAGAATTGTTGTATCAGTTCACAGATCCACCAACAGTGGATTAGAGTCCCAATTTACCCACATCTACTTCAACATTAATCATGGTCATTTTAGGTTATATTCACCAGTCTGATTGGTGTGAGGTGATATTTCAGACTTTTTCTTATCTGCATTTCTCTAATTACTAAAGACTCAGAAACATATGTATATGATTAAAGATAATTTAATTACATCTTCTGAGAATTGCTCATTCACATCATTTGTATTGCAACATGGAAAATGGCAAGATGGAAATCCTGCAAGATACGTGGTCAAGCCTCACCCAGAATTCCAGGGGACTCCCCCTGGAGAACTCTGGGTGAGGGAACAATTGGAAAGTTTTTAATCAGTTGATTCCTGGGGGTTGAAGTGAGCAGGTCACGCTGCTTATATATATATATATATATATATGACTGGGCTTGACTACCAACAAAGCCATGGCTATTAAAAAATTAATTTCTCTTATACTATAGGTCTTTATCAATTTTAATCATAACACTAGCTCTGAGGCTGATCTCTCCATTATGTCATTCCACTTACTCCCCTTCAGGTCAATTATTACTTAAATGGTTGTTAAATTATCTCATTCTACCAAAAAAATATTAATGACACAAAACAATAAAAGTCTACAAATATACATAGAAATTAAAGGCAAATGCTTTTATCTGCTCAATTTAATTCACCAAGTATATATATTCTTGGGGAAAAAATTCAATAATCCCAAAATTGATGACTTTAAAAGTGAGATAGGTAGTTTATGTACATATTTTATAAATATATAAACATATAGATGCATAAATGAATACATATATGCAAAATACATATATTTACATGTATATGCATACTTTAATATACATATATGTATGTAATACCATGTAGTGACTTCTGCTTTATACTAGAGTTGCATATCAGTAATAGCACATGCAATTTTTCTTCATATTTGTGAAATTGATGAATGGTTGGATACTTTAGTCCAGTGATTTTCAAAGTGGGCACCACCACACACTGGTGGGTGCTTCAGCGATCCAGGTGGGGCAGTGATGGCCAAAGGTGCATTTGGGGGAGGTGAATAACTGTAAGGGAGCGGTGATTGTATGTGACAGGGGGAGCTAAGTAACATTATTTTTCTGGAAAGGGGACAGTAGGCCAAAATGTTGGGAAACCACTTCTCTAGTCTTATGTCTGAGCTAAATGGAAAGCATAGTATACACAAATATACATACCACAATGTCTAAGCTATATGAACTATATAAAATATTTTAAGTCATTCATGGCCTGCTATGGATAAACGATAAAAACTTTCATTTTTTAGGTAGTATTTTGTAGTAAATTTGTCAGAAAAAAGACTGGTTTTATTAAGCAAGTGTTAAGAATGGTTACTTAGAGTCACTTAGGAGAAAAGAAAAACAATTGTAGATTAATTGGGGCAAATCAACATACATTCATTGTGTGATTTTTCACAGAATAGCAGTATTTTACCTGGATAAAAAGGAATGTTCACTTACTAAAACAGCTGGCACAGAGATTATTCTGATTCAGGGTTTATTTTAAAGGATTACATATGAATTTACATACTGAAAAAGCTAAACCAGAATGAGACTCATTGTCTGAACTTCAATAAATAGATCAAATTGAGAAGAATCACTGCTTTAGAAATTTCTTAAATAAATTCTATTCATACTCCATCAGCATTGAACAGTTAGACTTATGTAATGTTTAGGAAAAATGTAATGAAAGGCAGAAGGAAGAAAGAGAAGTGAAGGACAAGTAAAATTAAGATTAGTGAAATAATATTTTCTATACCTTTACATAGAATGGTTATGATCATTCTTATTTTTTACATAGGAAATTGTTAGCAAAGACGTGCAGTATAAAGCAGTGTCCTGAAAAAGTATTAAAGAAATTGGGTTTTATGCTCAACACTGTCAATAGCTATATGTGTAATCATTGATTGGCATGTCATTTTTCCAACTCTGGGTCTCAGTTTCTTTAAATTCAAAATGAGACTCATAAACTGGATTTTTTTTAATTTAAAAATATTTTTCCATGTTTACATGACTCATTTTCTTTCCCTCCCCTCTTCTTCTTCCTTCCTCACTCCCAGAGCCAACAAGCAATTCCACTTGGTTGTACAAATGTTAACATTTGGTAACTATTTCCATATTATTCATTGTTGCAATAGAGTAATTTATTAAAGTCTAAACCCCAAATCACATATCCATATCTACATATGATATATGATGTCATATGTTTTGCTTTTGCACTTCTACTCCCATAGTACTTTCTCTCAATGTGGCTAACATTCTTTTACATAAGTCCTTCAGGAGGGTCTTGGCTTGTTGCATTGCTACTAGTAGCAAAGTCCATTACATAGGATTTTTCCTCTTTGTTTTACATTTGCTGTACAATGTTCTGGTTCTGCTCATTTCACTCTGCACAAATTCATTGAGGTTATCCCATTTCATATAGAAAGACTCCAGATCATCATTCCTTACAGCACAATGGAATTCCATCACCATCATGTACCACAATTTGTTCAGTCATTCCCTAGTTGATGGACAACCACTCATTTTCCAATTTTTTTGTCACCATAAAGAGTGCAGCTAATGTGAACTGGAAAGACCTCCAGGAACTGATGCAGAGCAAAAGGAGAAGAACCAGGAGAATATTGTACACAGCAACTGATATATTGTGGCACAATCAAATGTAATAGACTTTTCTACTAGCAGCAGTGCAATGATCCAGGACAATCCAGAGGAACTTATGAGAAAGAATACTATCCATATCCATAGAAAGAACTGTGAGAACAGAAATGCAGAAGAAAAACATGTGATTGATTACGTAGTTCAGTGGGGATGTGGTTGGGTTTTTGATGTTAAACAATCACTGTATGGCAAATATGAGTAAGATGGAAATAGGTTTGGAACAATGATACATTTATAACCCAGTGAAATTGCTTGTCAGCTCTGGGAGGGGGGAGTGAAGAAGACTGCAAATAATCATAAATCATGGGACCATGGAAAAATATTCTAAATAAAATTTAAAAACAAATAAACAAACAAAAAAAGAGTGTGACTATGAATATTTTTGTATAAGTATTTTTCCTTATTATCTCTTTGGGGTACAAACCCAGCAGTGGTATTGCTGAATCAAAGGGTACATATTATTTTAAAGTCATTAGGGTATAATTCCAAATTTCCTACCAGAATGACTGCATTAATTCACAACTTTACCAGCAAAGCATTAGTGTCCTCATTTTGCCACAACCACTCCAACATTTATTATTTTCCTTTATTTTCCTTTACTGTAATATTGACCAATCTGCTAGATGGTACCTCGGAGTTGTTTTGATTTTGAATTCTCTAATTATGAGATTTAAAATACTTTTTTCATGTGCTTATTATTAGTTTTTATTTATTTAACTGAAAACTGCCTGTTCATGTCCCTTGACCATTTGTCAATTGGGGAATGGCGTGATTTTTTCTACAATTGACCTAGCACCTTATAAATTTAAAAAATGAGACCTTTGCCAGAGGTTTTTATTACAAAAAATGTTTCCCAATTTGTTGCTCCCCTTCTAATTTTGGTTGCATTGATTTTGTTTATATAGAAACTTTTAAATAATTTAATATAATTAAAATTATTCATTTTATGTATTACAGTATTCTCTATTTTCTGCTTGGTCTTATATTCCTTCTCTCTCATAGATCTGACAGGTATACTATTCTATGTTCATGTAATGTACTTATAATTTCCCTTTATATATTTAAGTTATTTACCCATTCTGAACTTATCATGGTATAGGGTGTGAAATGTTGATCTACACCTAAAATTTCACATACTGTTTTCCAATTTTCCTAGCAGTTTTTTGTCAAATAATGGGTTATTTTCCCAAAAGCTAGGATCTTTGAGCTTTTTGTACACTATATTGCTGAGGTGATTTACACCAAGTCTATTTCACTGATCCTCCCTCTGTCTCTTAGCCAGTACCATATTGTTTTGATGATCACCTCTTTAGAGCACAATTTAAGATATGATACTGCTAGACCCCCATCCTTCACATTTCTAAAAATTGTTTCCCTTAATATTCTTGATTTTTTGTTCTTCTGTTGAACTTCATTATAATTTTTCTAATTATAAAAAAAACTTTTTTGGTATTTTGATACATATGACACTGAATAAGTAAATTAAGTTAAGTAGGATTGTCATTTTTATTATATTATCTTGTCCTACCCAGGAGCAATTGATGTTTTTGCAAATGTTTAGATCTCATTTTATTAGTGTGAAGAGTGTTTTGTACTTATGTTCATATAATTCTTGAATTTTTCTTTGCAAGTAGATTCCCAGGTATATTATCTTTTCTAGAGTAATTTTTAAAAGGAGTTTCTCTTTTTAACTCTTGCTGCTGGGTTTTGTTGGAAACATATAAGAATGCTGATGATTTCTGTTGGTTTATTTTGTACCCTGCAACTTTGCTAAAGTTATTGATTGTTTTGTAAAAGTAAAATGTTGGTTTGATAAAATATTTATGAGTTAAAAATTATTGTGGCTGCCAATTATAAAATATTAGCCCTTATATCAAAATAGGTGTTAGCAGCTTTATTTACAACTGGGTAGCAATATGAAAAATAGGAAAGAGGTAGGAAAAAAATAGCTTAGCTACAAATATTCTAGTTGTAGACTGTGAATGCAGATTGGAAAGTGAGTCTCACCAGAATCCAAAGTCCTAATTAGGAAGCCCAAATCCAAAGAGCCATAAGACATCAAAAAAACTGCTGAGAGCCTTCAGTGCACATGACGTTAAGATCACCAAGAATCTCACCAGAGCTTATGCTGAAGAGAGTGTCCCACCAAAGCATCAACCAAAAGAGATGGTCTCCTTGCTGAAGAACCAAGGAAGCAAAGAGTGAATCTTGTCCTTTGGTCTTGCCTTTTATAGTCCTTTTTCCATGTTACTTCCTGTCTCCCCCCACTTCAAAGGAACATATCACAGCCTCCCAATTTGCCTAGTACTGCCCAAGGGGCCTGTTGGGGTGTGAACTAGTAATTGACTTAGGAGCTATCTTACCTAGTGACTTAGCAAGTGTTAAGTAGGAGTACTTCAAATTCTTTGTTTGATTAAATTAAATGTTGTGATTGATTACATTTAAAAATAAACTAAGAGAGTTTAATTCTCTTTTCACAGGTTCTACTACTTTTTAGTTGATTTTCTTGGATTCTATAGGTGTACGATCATGTTATCTGCAAAGAGTGATAGTTTAGTTTACTCATTGCCTACTTTTATCCCTTCTATTTATTTTTCTTCTCTAATTGCTACTGCTAGCATTTCTAGTACAATGCTAAATAGTAGTGCTGATAATGTGTATCCCCTCTTCACTCCTGATATGATTGGGAAGTCTTCTTATTTAGTCTTATTGCAGATGATACTTGCTTATGATTTTAAATAAGTACTATTTATTATTTTGAGGAAAGGTTCCTCTGTACTTTCTAGTGTTTTCAATAGGAATAGGTGTTGTATTTTGCCAAAGGCTTTTTCTGCATCTATTGAGTTAATCATGTGATTTCATGTCACATGTCAATTATATACATGGTTTTCCTAAAAATTCATCTGTGAATTCCTGGTATGAATCCTACTTGGTCATAGCGATAATAATACTTGTGAAAAACTGTTGTAGCTAGTATTTTACTTAATATTTTTGCATTTATGTTCATTAAGGATACTGGTCAATAGTTTTCGTTCTCTGTTTTTGGTCTTGCTGGCTTGGGAATCAGTACCATATTTGTATGATAAAAATAATTTGGTAAAACTTCTTTGCCTATTTTTTCAAACAGTTTGTATAGTACTGGGATTAATTGATCTTTACATGTTTGATACAATTCACTTGTGAATCTATCTGGCCCTGGGTATTTTTTCTAAGGAAGTTCCTTGATGGCTTGTTCAATTTCTTTTTTCAGAGATGGGAATATCTAAGTATTATATTTTCTTTTCTTTTAATGTATGCAATTTATATATTTGTAAATATTTATCCATTTCATATAGATTGCTATATTTATTGTCATATAATTGGATGAAGTAACTCTTAATAATTGCCTTAATTTCCTCTTCATTAGAGGTAAAATCAACCTTTTCATTCATGATATTGTTAATTTGGTACTCTTCTTTCTTTTTCTTATTTAGATTAAATGATACTTTATTTTATTTGTTATTTTTTTTTTCAAAATACCAGCTCCTAGTCTTGTGTATTAGTTCAAAAGTTCTTTTGCTTTTACCTTTATTAATTTCTCCTTTGATTTTTAGGTTTTCCAATTTGGTCTTTTTATTTTGACCTTTTTCTAGTTTTTTTGTTGTATGACCAATTCATTAATCTCTCTTTTTTCTCTTTTTTTGTTAATATGAGCATTTTGGGATATAAATTTTCCCCTGAGTACTGCTTTTGCCTTGTACTGCCCTCAGGGATAAGTTTGTGATACTTTCAATCAGCCCTGACAATTTAGAGATACCTGGGCCTTTGCTCTGACTCTGATTCTGTAGGTGGTATGGGGGAAGGGTGATTAGCTTGTGCATTGATGAGTATAGTTTTGCCCCCCTTATAGTGTGAGAATCCTCAAACACTGCCTACCTTTAAGGGTATATCTAGTAGCAGAGGCCCTTTACTCATCCTGTTTTGAATTCTTTCCTTTTGAGATGCTTTGTAATGATGGGTTGGAAGGAGATTCAGAAGTCTCCTGCTACTATGCTACCATCTTGGCTCCTCACTCTGGATAATCTTTAAAGTCTTTAAAAACATAAGGTTATGTTTCTAGAAAATAATTTGTTTAGAGAACAATACAAAGAAAGCTAGCATCTAATTTTATGATTCAAATAGTATCAAAATAGTCATTTTCTGTTGTCTTGTACAGTGATGAAATTTGAAGGCAAGTATAACATTCAGTTATTTAAAAATTATGCTACTTTTGTCACCCTTTCTGGTAAATAAAAATTCCTCTTCTTTTTTTCTAAAGCATAATGGTGTTTCTACTTCAATATATATTGTGTTTTTTACTTAATGTGTTTCCCCAAACTTTTGAAAAATATGATGTTTTGTTTTTACACTAAGATGAAAAATGTGCTTCTGACAGACTTCAGCAGCTTTCACCTCAGGGCTCCATATGTTGTAACTATTTTACAACTAATGAAATGTTTTTCACTACAATCAGAGGCAACTTGGATGACAGTTAAGACATTACAAACAAAAACAAAAACAAAACAGAATACACTTGGACTTGTGAAACCATTTTATCATTAAATGTGATATTTAATAACTTAAACATATATTCTTTATGCCTCCTGCCAGGGATACAAAGACATGTGCATTCTGCATGGCAAAAAAGAATGGATCTTGAGGATATGTGGACTAACAGATCTTCTGCCTAGATTAACTGAACTACACCAGTCTAAAACAGTCTTTAGCCATAGCCAAATTCAAGATCTACCCTTTGCTACAAAACTCCCTTCAACATTATTCAAATGCTAGATGGCATAGTGGATATAATGTTGGGTCTAGAGTCAGAAAAGGTTTAATTCAAATTTGGCCTAAGATATCTACTAGTTATGTGACTCTGGAAAAGTCATTTATTCTCTTTAAGTTTCTTCAGTTGTAATATGTGATAAATGGTTTGGGACTTAATAAATGACTGTTTATTACCTTCTGACCTGAATTCTTCTTGTCTTGCTATCTCCTACTGTAGCAATTATTGTCTGTAGCAATAAGATGAGAAAATATATAAATATTATTAAAGAGTTGTGTGATTTTCCCCTTCTTCTATCAGTACATATCTAACATTCTTCTGGAGGTAATAGTGGTGATGATGGCAGTAGCAGTGGCCACAGAGCCCATGAATTCTGGTGACTGAGTAGGGGGACACTAAAGAAATCAGGCTAAGAATGTAAAAAAAATAAAAATATGAAGCCTGCCAACTACCATCCAAATGACCACAGAAGAACAAAAATAAATGCTGGATCAGCAGAATCAAAAGAAGAAGGAATGAAACAGTCAAGTAGCCCAGCGTATCATGGAGAGATAGTAAGAAGGACCTATCTCATTGGAGTACAAAGAGACAGAACTAGGCAAGCCTTGGCAGAATTTGAACACAATTAAAGACAGGGAAAAAAGCAGAGAAAATTCACAGATGGTTCAGTCCAGTCTCAGCAGGGTAAGAGCAAAAGCCACAAAAGGAGTATCAATGGATAGAAAATGGTCCTGAATAGTGTGGTCAGAATAGAGGTCAGTTAAGAATAAACAGCAGTGAAAGGAAATTAACCAAACAATGTCCAGCCTCTATGATATTGGAGATAACCCATTTTAAACAAGCTGAATTGAATAGCTACAAACCTCTACACAGAAGGATACTCAGGCCACCTCTGTAGAGTGCTCAGTATGAGACCTAGATAGCTGAACTGATCCCAAGCACAGTATAAGCACTAGACAATATTTCCTTCAGTCCAGAAATGGATCTAAGCTTTAACATATAAAAAAATCAAGGAAAAAATAACCCCCAAATACATGAAGGACAGAGAAAATGCCTCATGCTTGAAAAATATTTCAATGAGAGATGACAAAAAGATAACTTCAGAAGAAAAGAGCACCACAAAGATTAATACATGTGAAGCCTCAGAGAAAAATATGAAAGAAAGTCAAGCACAAAGTGAATCCTGAGAAGAGCTCCAAAAAGGTTAGAAAAACAAATAACAATGTACTTAGAAGAAAAAACATTTCAAAAGAAAACAGATGGAAAAAATCAATAGCTTAGGGGAAAAATTACTAATGAAAACAGTGCCCTAAAAAGGAAATACAATAACTCAAATAAGAAAAATATTTCCAAATAAAAGAATTATAAAGCCTCAAAGAAGAAAAGTGTTCCTCAAAAAGTAGACCTGGAGAAATAAAAGCTAATTACTTCATAAGACAGTGGGGAAAAATATATATATATATATATATATATATATATATATATATATATATATATATATGAATGGAAAAAATAGAACATTTGAAATCTCTCATCAGGGAAAAAATTGACCTGGAAAATAGATCCAGGCAAGGTAATCTAGAAATCATTGGATTCTCTGAGAGCCATGATTTAAAAAAAAAGCACCTGTACATCATATTGAAAGAAATTATCATGGGAAAATGCTCTGATGTTCTTTTTTTTTTTAATCCTTATCTTCCATCATGGAGTCAATACTGTGTATTAGTTCCAAGGCAGAAGAGTGGTAAGAGTAGGCAATGGGGGTCAAGTGACTTGCCCAGGGTCACACAGCTGGGAAGTGAATGAGGCCAGATTTGAACCTATGACCTCCCATATCTAGGCCTGACTTTCAATCCACTGAGATACCCTGCTACCCCCCTCTGATGTTCTTAAACAAAAGGGGGAAGTAGAAATTGAAAGACTCTACAAATCAACTTCTGTCAGAAATACAAAATTTAAAATTCCTTTAATTTTTATAACCGAATTCCAGTACATCAAGTCAAGGAGAAAATATTACAAGCAAATAGTAAAAAAAATAATTTAAATATTGTAGAACCACAATCAGGATTAGATAGGACCTAGCATCATTAAAGGATGATATGATATTCTTCCAACAAAAGATGTAGACTTAAAAACAAAAACTAGGTAACATGAGAAACTGAGCATAGTATTCCAGAGGTAGAAATAGACATTTAATGAAATACAGGAATTATAGTTTTTTCTGACTCAATGGAAAGATCTAAAAAGGAAATTTAGCAATCAGATTTGCCACTCAAAAGAAATATAAAAAGTTAAATAAAAAATAAATCAGTGAGGTTAAACTAATCAAATGTCTGCATTATGAGGTGATAACTCAGATATTTAAGATTCCTACAAAACAAGAAGTAACTAAAAGACTTAATATACTTAAAATAATCAGAGAAATAATGGTATTAAACTGATTATATTCTTTTTTTGTGTGAAAATGGTAGCTAGAATACTGAAGATAGTCATGTTATGCAAGATGCTTAAGATATTTTAAAATAATCATGTAAAACTCTGTGTCTAAACTGATTACATTACTGGTATCAAGATGATAAATAAAAATTCAAGATATCTATGATACTTATGTATATAAGATACCTAAAATGCTTAGGATACTTAAGGTACTAAAGATACATTTGGACTTTATTTATTTATCTATTTAGTACTTAAGGTATTAAATATACATTTGGACTTTATTTATTATTTATCTATTTATTAGGGTAAAGAATAGGAGCATATATGATAGAGAACAGGAAATAAGTTGAATATGACAGGATTACATTTTTTAAAATAATTTATTTAATTAATTGATTTAGAATACTTTTCCATGGTTATAAGATTAATGTTCTTTCCCTCCCATCCTTTCTCCCCCTCTCATAGGCAACAAACAATTCAACTGGATTTTACATGTATCATTGATCAAGACTTATTTCCATATTATTATTTGCAATAGAGTGATCATTTGGAGTATACATATCACCACCAAATTATGTGATCAAGGAAATACTTTTTCTTCTGTGTTTCGACTCCTTCAGTTCTTTCTCTAGATGTAAGTTGTGTTCTTTCTCATAAGACCCTCAGAATTGTCCTGGATTATTGTATTGCTCCTAGTGGAGAAGTCCGTTAAGTTTGATTATGTCACAGTGTATCAGTCTATGTGTACAAGGTTCTCCTGGTTCTGTTCGTTTTGCTCTGCATCAATTCCTGAAGGACATTCCAGTTCATGTGGAATTCTGCCAGTTCATTATTCCTTTTAGCACAATAGTATTCCATCACCAACAGATACTACATTTTGTTTAGCCATTCCCCAATCAAAGAGCATCCCCCCCATTTTCCAATTTTTTGCCACCACAAAGAGTGTAGTTATAAATATTTTTGTATAAATATTTTTTCCTTATTATCTCTTTGGGGTACTGACCCAGCAGTGTTATGGTTGGGTCAAAGGGCAGGCAGTCATTTAAAGCCCTTTGGGTATAGTTCCAAATTGCCTTCCATAATGGTTGGATCAATTCACAACTCCACCAATAGTGCATTAGTGTCCCAATTTTGCCACATCCTCTCCAACATTTATTACTTTCCTTTGCTATCATATTAGCTAGTCTGCTAAGTGTGAGATACCACCTCAACATTGTTTTGATTTGCATTTCTCTAATTATAAGATTTTTTAGAACTCTTTTTATGATGGGATGATATTAAAACAATCAAGGGATAAGAAAATGAACACACTCAGAAAAAAGAAAAGGAGGAGATAAAGGTTAGAGGTAAACTGTCTCACATGAGGAGGCATGCAACAATCAATATCTTGGAAGTATAAAAAGGAATTCTTTCATTTCCTTGATTTAAAAGGGGACCTGGAAGTACATTTACCATAGAAATGTGCAGGGGTTAACCTGCCCACAGTCACAGGAAGTAGGAACTGGGGGAGGAGGGTTACTGAGCTAGCATCAGTTGCAGGCTGTGAGTTGTTGAAAGGAGAGTCAGTTGCTGACAGTTGGTGGGTCAGTTGCTCACAGTTAGGACTGGCAGTGGGGGGGAAGTTGGCTGCTGGACATGAGTTGGTCACTGGGGGTTGGTAGCTGGTAGTGTGGGTTGGTGTTTAGTTTCTGATATATAAAGACAGGCCTGAGCTTACTGAAAGGGCTTTTGGCTTAAGCCTTTAAAAGTTTTTTTTGTTTGTTTGTTTGTTTTTTTGCCTCTGGGACCTCTAGAGAGCAGGAAGTCTGTCTCATAGGCAAGGATGTGCTGTCAGTTGACTACTGACAGTTTGGGCAGCTATAGAAAAGTGATTGAAGGAGTGAGTGAGTGGTGGCTACCCATTATTTTAGGGAGTTAGGTAGTTTATAATTTATAGATAGTGTAGGTTAGATAGGCATAGTGTTTGCCAAGCAAGAAGAAGCTGTCCTCAGAAAACAGAGATAGTATGAGGAATTTTCATTATATTTATAGAGTATAAGATTAGTAACCTCTCTTTCCTCTCTTCTATATTTCCCTCCTTTACTATATTCTTTTACTATCTCTATTTTAATTAAACTAAATTGTTAATTGTTAAAAGCTACTTTCTTATTTTGTCAAAACCCCTATTTTAACCCTTACCGAATGGAAGATGGGACTGGGTGATGGGCAATGATTAAGCACTACTTCTATCAGAACACTGGGAATAACATACACACTCAGATTTAGAAATCTATCTTACAACAAACTAGGACAAATCTTTATAGCAATTTTCTTTCTTGCAAAAGCTTCATTTATCAAATACGAAGAAAGTCATGTCATATACTTATTTATTATTCATTAATGCATTTTCCATTTGACAATGGTAAATGGATATGAATAGTCAACTACTAAAAGCAGAAATGAAAACTGTCTTTAATCATATCAAAAAGTGTTCCAAATCACCATTGATTAGAGAAACACAAATTAAAGCACCCCTTAGGTACTATCTAATAGACCTATCAGAATATCTCACACTAAAAAAAGGAAAATTATAAATATTAGGGGAACATAGAAATGGGACACTGCTCTACAGCTCGTGAAACTGTAAACAAACACTATCATTTTTGAGAGCAATCTGGAACCAAGTCTAAGGAGCTATCAAACTAATTCCCTTTGGCCCAGCATACCACTAATAGATTTTTATGCAAATAGGTCAAAGATTGGCAGGGATAATTAGGGGATATTTTGTACAAAAATATTAATAGCATCTGGTTGTTTTGTGTGTGTGTGTGTGTGTGTGTGTGTGTGTGTGTGTGTGTGTGTTGGCAAAGAACTGGAAACTGAAGAGATGTCCATCAATTAGGGAATGGTTGAACAATTTGCTGTACATGGTTGTAATGAAATGCAGTTTTTCCATAAGAAATGATGAACAATAAGATCAGGAAAAATAACTAAACCTGGAAAGATATGAAGTGATTCAAAGTGAAATGAATAGATTCAGGAGAACATATACAGTAACAAGAATAATGTATGATGATTAACTATGAATGTCAACTGAGGCAAAAATCCAGGAGATGTCCAAGAGATTGATGACAAAAAGGGATATCCACTGCCATAGACAGAACAGATGAAGTCCAAATTCAAATTAAAGCATGCTATTCTTCATTTTATTTCCTCTATATTCTTTTCTCTCATTAGGAAATGTGGCTTGTTTCACAACATGATGAATGTGGAAATATTTATTGTATTATAATATATGGGCAACCTATATCTTATTTTCTGTCTTCTTGGAGAGGGGATGGGTCAGGAGGTAGAGAGAAGTCATAGATTACAAAATGTCAGAAAAATATTGAAAATATTCATTTACATGTAATTTGGAAATAAAAAAAATTTAATATAAAAATAATTTTATTGGATTTTTTATGTAATTGCTACATATCATGAGGGCAAAATATATTGGAAGAAAGATTACTTCTCTGGGATCTAATAAGAATCAATACAGTGAATTAGAAGATGAGGAGGTGGTAGGCAATACTTGAACCTTACTCTCATAATTGGCACCAAGTGGGAATAATATCCATGCTCAGATAAAGAAATATGTCTTTCCCAATAGGCAAATAAGAAGGGTAGGGGAAACAAAAATGAGGGGGAATTTAGGGAGGTGTGTAAATGGGAGCAAAAACATTTGTGAAAAGGGAAAGGCTGAAAGGATAAGGAGTGTAGAATAAAGAGGGGAAAATAAGATGGGAAGATCAGAAATAGGGGAAAATGACATACTTCTACAAAAAAATATTTTCAACAGCTCCTTTTATAGTAGCAAAGATTTGTAAATTTATGGATTGCCCATAAATCAAGGAATGGCTGAACAAGTTGTGGTATGTAGTTGCAATGGAAAACTATTATGCCATAAAAAAATGATGAGCAAAATGAGTACAGAAAAACCTGGAAAAACTTTAAAATAACTGATACAAAGTGAAGTGAGAGAATAGTATATATAATAGCAGAAGTATTGTGTGATGATAAGCTATGAAGGAATAAACCAATATTATGATAAAGATAACCACAGGGGAATGATTATAAAAACATCGATAAAAAGAATGATAAAAAATTAAAAAAACAAACAAAAAAACTTCTATCTCCATTCAAGGAAGGAACTGTTGGAATTTGAATATAGATCAAAGCATGCCATCTTTCACTTTATTTCCTTCATGATTTTTTATCATGATAGGTATCTTCAGTCAGGACATGCTGAATATAGAAATGTGTATTACATGAAAGCAATGATATAATCTATTATAGACTATTTTTTACCTCAGAGAGGGAGAATTTGAATTACAAAATGTCATAAAACCATTGTTAGAAGTTGTTTCAACATATATTGTAAAATATATATATGTATATATATATATATATATATATACATATATATATTTCTAAAAACGAAACAAAACAATCTTATGAATCTCTTTGGATATCCTAGAACCAAGTGCCAGATGATAGAATGGAATAGACAGATGATATCCATTACAATTGAACTCTAGTTTTGTAGAAGACATCCCAAATATTATGAAATCTCAGGTCCTTGATTTATTCTTACTCACGTGTACTTCTTCTGAAAAAAAAGATTAATTGAAGCAAAAGCAAATAATATTCTTCCCTTGGTAAAAATTAATCATATTAGGAAATTAATAGGATATAGAATTTGAAGGGACCCTGGAAATCAACTAGGCTAATACTCTTATGTTTCAAATAAGAAATCTCTGAAGTCATAAAATGATTTGCTCAATGTCATATTACTAGTAAGCAGCAGAGTTAGAATTTAAACCCAGCATTGGAAATCTAGTGTTCTTTAAATCATACTATTAAACATTCATTATTAATAAGTTGGTCTTCGTGTCCACCATTAATCTTTACTTTTAAATAATTCAAGTTAGCTAATTATGGTTTTCTTTCACATCTTTAATTCGGTCTTTCATTAATATCATGGCATCAGAATTATTCTACTGATTTTTAACTGCCTAGCAATTCAGGGTTATTAGTAGATTTAATTTGCATTCTTATACAAGAGACTTGTAATTTATCATGTTGCTAGGATTTGATCTGTATATTTACCCCTATCTACTGGGGGTTCTTGAAGAAGTCTTACAGTTGTTATTGTCAAATCCTATAGATAGTGATGTTTACATATTTCCTGAATGGAATATATGTGTGTCATTTCTGTATTATAACATCTGAGGAGAGTCAATTGGGGAGGATGAGCATTCAATCTAAGCTAAGAGTCTGATTTCTTTTTAACTAAAATTCTGTCAAAATGTCCAGAGCAAAGAGAAGTTGGTGTTTTAATGCCCCTAGTGTTAGAAATGATCATTTCATCCAGGTCTGGAATATCTTGTTCATTTAAATTGCCAGGTAAGTTGCCTGTGTTC
Organism: Gracilinanus agilis; assembly: GCF_016433145.1. NCBI lineage: Eukaryota > Metazoa > Chordata > Mammalia > Didelphimorphia > Didelphidae > Gracilinanus > Gracilinanus agilis. Next base: position 191,349,149 of record NC_058131.1, on the reverse strand, counting down.
ACTCAATCATTCTCAAAGCTAGAATAGAGGGTCTCCTTTGGCAGCTACCCTAGATATTATAAAAACCTCTTAGCAATTCTTTTCTTGTCATTCATTGAACCTTTCTCACTCATAAAATGATATTATTTCTTTCAGTCAAGTATAAATAAATGATGGACTCATGGAATTATGTTTAATGAGGCAAGAGTTATATTTTAGTACATCAAATAAACTGTTACAACATTCCCAATATGACATGGATTAGGTGTGATTTGTGGGGCTAGTTGTTTATGTTTTTAATGTGCATCATTTTTCCATCCAAATATAATTAGAATATAAATAAAGTACAATTTCAGTTATTAACAGCTCAGTTAAGTAAAACATGATTTATATGACATTTTGTTTTAAAGAAGACATTTATAGGAGAAAGCAAGGCTCCACTGACACACACTTTTACACACTGAGAAATGTATTAATTTTAATGCTGGCAGAAGAAAACAGAGTTGAATTTGGCTTATGATTGGCTTGTATGCAATAGTATATATTTCATAAAAACAATGTCTCATGAAGATGTAACCTTTTATTTTTCTCTTAAAATAAGTTATATTATTATACAGTATGATCCTCTGTATTGTGGCTTCTAAAGTTTTGGAAGATTAATACATGATCATTTTTCATTCAATATGCTTTACATAGAGAAAATTGACATTTTTAAAAGTACATTCCATTTGTTCAAGCAAATTTTCCTGTTTCACTGAAGACTTATGAAAAACTCTGTGAGATACTGAGAAGTTAGATTATTTTCCAAGGAACATATGGTCATAATGTATCAGAAGCAAGGATTAAACTCAGATCTTCTTGACTTTGAGGAGGACTCTACATTAACTATGCAACACTATATCTCAATCATCAGCATCAGCAGCATCATTTGTCATATTTTGGAATCTTATGATTCAAAATAAAAGAATTATGAGAGCTCCATTAAACTTGTAGCTCCCTTGAAGTCTGAAGATTTGTAGCATGTTTCATATCTATTGTGAAAAGTCCTGGAATCTACATACATACAACACTTAAGGGTTCTTTTCTGTTCTATTCACAAAACTTTAAAATATCAATAACTGTGTGATAAAATATTACAGTATAATAAGCAAATATACTGGTCATAGACGATGAATAATTTGCCATAGAGAGACTTACATATGTATAGATTTTACATATATAGAGTAGCTACTGAGATAAATGAAATTTAAGTGCTATTAATTAATAGTATATTATTATCATTTTTCAATTAAGAGTAATTAGTTAAATTAATGTTAAGTGGCAATCAACAACATTTTTTTGATATTAAAAAGAGAACCTCATAATTTAAAGAATTTGGAATCATATACTTAGTTCAACTCCCATAATTTACAGATAAGGACATTAAGAACCAAAGAGATAAGTTATGTTGATGCTTTGAGATGATTTAGTGGTCAATTAGTGGAGCCAGTTTTCATCTCAGTTCTTATCATCTTATATATGAGTAGTTTTATATTTTTCAAAGTATTTTTATTTATTTGATATCTGTAAAATGGTAAGTCAAATAGTGTTGATGTTATTGTAACAACAAAATTGGGTTCAGATAAATTAAGTGGCTTACCCAGAACCACAATAATGATATTTGGAATACCATGGATTGGAATAATATTTTGAGTATAACATACTTTAACATAAGAATTTGATTAACCCACATCTGAACATATTATTTCTCATTAATAATAGTAAAAATCACTAACTCCTCCTTAAAAACTGACAAAAATGTCAACTACTTTTATTTGTAGTCAAAATAGTTCTATACAAGTTACTTGGGACCAACTGCATTTTTATATGATTTCAATTTGTCACTATAATAACAGTGTGTGTGTAAAACTGAGGTACGAACTCTACAGAGGTCTCTTTCCCTCCATGGGTGGCAATTACCCTGGGGAATATAGAAGCCTCAAGACCTCCATCTCACTTTCCAAAAACAGGAAGATGACCAAGAAAATTTTCCTCTAAAATCAATATAACCTTTATTAATGAAAAGGAAATTGCCTTTGTTACTTTTATATTAGTGATTATAAAACAAGGAATCTCATAAAACCCTTTAGGTAGCTAACTGCAATTATGATTTTTGAAAGAGTTAGACCCAGTTAGTAAACTGTGTATAAGACATTAATTATAATAATATAATATTAAATATAGTCATAGAAAAGATAAGTACAGCTTGGAGTATTGGAATATAGCATCCAATAAAATTAACAGTTTCTGTTATCAAATTTGGAATGTTATGTGCATAACTTGACTGAATCCTGATCCTTGATAAAGATAACAGGAACAATCATTGAGTTAATCTTATAAATTAGTAATGAATTATAAGGACAAAATAGTATTTCCTTTGGTGAAGGATTTATATTCTCCATAGGTTTCTTGGAGTTTATAGCCCAGAGAGGCACCTCTGTTTATCTTTAAGAGTCAGTATAATGAGTTAAATCTGATTATGTCAGTCTCTTCATAGTATCAATTAGGGATGATTGAAAATTGCATCCTGATCAAATTCATTCCTGTTGTTATTGTTATTTTCAAATTGCAATGATTAATGATGATTGTGACATATTATGAACAATACATTTTAGACACGAAATATTTAACAGAGATCCTGATCTTTGTAAATCCTTCTGATGTATAAGCAAGATGTCTTAACTGGTGCTAAATCACCAGAAGGACAAGGGTAAGTGGGGGCTGCCTATCTTAAACTGTTATTTGGAATTTGTTAATTCCCTTAGCATATATATCCTAAACTTTAGTAACATATTCTGTATGTTTCATTTTATTAATTACTTATATTAATTGACTGTAAAAAGCCTATAAAACAGACTTTTGTACATCTAAACAAGGTCTTTCCCAGAGGCCAGGCATGGTGAGGCCTTCAACTCTATTTTACCCAGAAATAAAAACTGAATATTTTCAGCTCAGATTTATGGCCAATTGTCTTTATTTCCTACATTAAGCGAGGGAATACATGTGCATGTGGAGTTCCCATATTATTACCAGAGAAGCTCAGTTCAAAAGTGCCAAAGAACAGATTAAATAATTTTCTATATAAGGAAGGTAGAAGAGAGAGCCATAAGAAGACAATCAAGGGAGGTATCTAAGGTGGTATGAATGGAGAGTTCCTAGAAATGTGGATGACAGGTTCTTGGGTACAAGAGGGAACAAAGACTCTTGGTACATTTCACTGGCATAAGACAACAAGATAAGACTATGAAGTAACTCAGCCTCAATATTTTATCAATACAATGACCCATGGAGTCTTAAGGCCAGGTATCCTGTAGTTAAGTCCCTAGTGATTACAGTTAAAACATTACATACATAAATACATGCATGCATATATGTATACACATACATATATGTGCATGTGTGTGTGTGTGATTTTGAGACTATGAGAACTGGTATAGAATGGGCTAGTGGCTTATGGGACCCAGCTACAGCAATAGTCTAACTGAGACGTGTGGTTTCCATTGTTACCTCAGCCAAGTGATTACTTTCAAAGACAGGTGTTCAAGTTACTTTAGGTCCTAAAGACAGCAATTTCCTCCAAATCACTCTGAGTTGCAGATAAATAGAATCAGTCTTACACAACTTAAGACCTCACATAGTAGAGAATTCAAACATCATAATAAAATTATCAAGAAAATTTACATAATGTCTACTTAACATCTAACAAATTTAAGGGAGAATGTGAGAGCCATGAAAGCAGGAGAATGTATAGAAAAACCAAATGAAGTAATTGCATATGGTTACTTTGGAGTAAATAAAAACTATAGAATCCTATAATAATTCTTTTGAAGAACTTCCATTTGAAGAAGTACTAAAGTAGTTTTGTTTGCAACAAAGGAAGAGAACTTTCAGAGAAGCAGATTTTGTTTCTGCATAACAAAAACTTCTTGTTAATTAGAATGAAATGGTCTGCTTTTAAGACAGTGGATTCTTCCTCATTGGACATCTTTCACCAAAGTTAAACAATACCAGAAGATTTGAACTACAAGCATAGTTATTCCATAAGGAAACTGAGCCTCAAAAAGGCTAAATTGCTTAATCATTGACACATATAGCTAGCAAAAGAATCGAAATCTACACCCAGGTCTTTGCTTAATTCCATTTGGGTACTGTATAGGTGAATATGCTCTAGTTTAATAGCATGAGCATGATTTGAAAGAAATTTCAGATTTAGAATCAGATAATCAGGGCTAATTCAAGGGCCACAAGTGATGTTATCTTGGGCTCAATCTGAATCTTAGATTTTCCAGTTATGAAATAAAGAAAAGATAATGTTTGTGTTCTACTCACCTGAGTTTTTAATAGGGAGAGTGCTTTGGAAACAATAAAACACTATATAAATGTAGATCAGCATCTTTGGCAGGTTTTAATAATTAGTGCTTTATGCTCTATTCATTTATTATGTCTGAATTTTTTTCTTCATTGAATGTGGAATCTGATTAATTCCAGGACTTTGAAATATGTCCACACTAAAACAGGTAATGAAATTTTAATGATCATTTTGGGATGTACAATTAACTTCTTTAAAAATTTAATTGTGTGAAGATGGGATTGACTCTCCCCTTTCCTACTTTTAAACTTAATCAACAGAAGCATAAGACTCCACACTTACCGTGAATTCCTCATTCATGGTGAATAATTGCAATCCCTGATCCCCTTCACAATGGGATTCAACAGGTTATTTGCACCTGCTGACATAGGGTAGGCACATGCTGAGCTGGTCATTGTAGCATGCATGAAGCCCCAGACATCTAAGCGCAGCATCAGTCTGTTATTGCTCAATATTTGGTGGCTATACACCATTTATCCCTCTAAGAAGTTGGGATGAAGACCACTCAGCGGTTGTGTAACTAGTTAACATGCCAGAGTCTCATTCCTTATTGGAATTAAACAGACAAATTGCTCCACCAACTAAGAATGGCCCCATACCACCACCCACAGAATCAAGAAAGAGTTATCAATCTGTCAATCCTTTCTGTGTCTGGGCAGGGTGTTGGTTATGTGTACTGATTCCATGGGGAAACTAGGAATGTAAATCTTGGAGATTTCTACATGTTTTTCCCCATGGGAATCACAGGGAGGGGCTGTATAATTAATTTCTGTACCTTAGAACTCCTATTCCCAGCATCCCACTTTTCTTCTCATGTTACTTGCTGAGGTAAGGAGGATATAAATTTGGTGTAGTCCCACCTCTGGCTCTCTCTTTTTCTTGTGATCACAGGCAGCTGTGGATGCAGGCCTTTTGAGAGCCAGGAGAACTAACTCACATGGGTTTAATTTTATTAGATAATTAGGTTTTTATACTTCTATTTCCTTTTTATTTCTTCTACTTCAAGTGAATATTCATAAACTTTATAAAATTAATACTAATATAAAATTAGTACTAGACATTAATTTAAATCTCATAATTGTTAAAATATTGACAAGAAATTGATGTAAAATATTTATATATATTACATACATACTGTTTTTATAATATATATACACATAATTTGTGTATGTTTATATATTATATATGTAATAATATAAAAAAGTTCATATATACATTATATAAATTATATATCCACACATCTATGTGCTGACAGCCTTGGCTAAGGACTAGAGGGAGAGCTGAATATTGGGGTTTCTCACAAATGGTCCAGGTCACTTCCTCGATGGCTTCAGGATACCAGGAACCAATTCCTTGCACAGCAAATAATCCAAGAGATACCAGGTAGGGAAAAATGCCTGCAAGCTGTCCACCAGAAAACAGACATTATTCACTACTAAGGGTTGTTTTGAGAGATGTCTTCAAGTTTCTCCAATCCAGAAGATCCCAAGCTCATGGAGTCACTGCTGGCTGGACCTCTGCTCCAAACCCCTCTCACCCCAGCAATGACAGTTTTTTTTCCTCTATCTTCACCTGCATTGCATTCAGAATGTCCATGCTGACAGCCAAGGTTTTGCCCTTAGCCTGCCTTCTAAATCTGCTCTTCTACTCTTAAAGTCTATTTCCCTATTACAGTTCATGTACACATTGTGTATACATATATATATATATATATATATATACATATACATATATTATATATGTTTGAACAAACACTCTTTTATACATTATTCAAATCCAGTGGCAAGATAAAAATCAGGATGACTGGCAATAGATCAGGATAGAATAGAGGACCTCACATGGAAAATGTGTTCTCATCCACCTCTTCCACAAAGAGCAAGTCTTCACATTCTATAATGGGTTTGTGGTCCATCATTTATCCTCAACATGGTTTAGAACTCTTTGTCAAGATAGCCATGAAGGTGGCTAAAGCAGGTATCATGGAGTGTTTAGAGATTACTCAGACATCAAAAATATGTTATCCACTGTATCTTGGTTCATTGCTGCTCAAAATCACGACTTTTATCTTGCCACTGGACTTTGATGACTCTGGAAAAAAGAGTGAGACTGGTGACCTTGTACAATTCTGAATCATTTAAATCCAATTCACATGCAAGTCAACAAATCACCCCTCTTAGAAAATGAAGGACAGGGGTAGCTAAGTGATTTTGTGGATAGAAAGCCAGGTCTGAAGATGTCCTTTATTCAAACCTGACCTAAGACACTTCATAGTTATGTGAACATGAGCAAGTCACTTAATCTTCATTGTATCATCCTTACCCTCTTCTGCCTTGGAACCAATAAAAAACAAAGCAAACATTTTAATAAAATGAAATACGAACAACAACAACTCTCTCTGTTTCTCTCTCTCTGTCTGTTTCTCTCTCTCTCTCTCTCTCTCTCTCTCTCTCTCTCTCTCTCTCTCTTTCTCTCTCTGTTATCTACTAAGCTGATGGACTTCACCATGTTTCTGCCTTTACTCACTTGAGGTAGGGGTTAAATGTTTATGTTTATATTTTCTGGAATCATCCAAATTTTCCACCACCAACTCCATTTTCCCCATAGTTGTATGTAACTGAATCAGCAGTTTCTATGTTAGCAGTTATAGGGGCCCCTATTACTATACATTGTAATGCAGGGTTGCAGCAGAAGCTTTATACTTTTTCAAATCAACTGTAGCAGCTCTGGCAGTTAGAAGTTTTAGAATGTTCACAGAAAAACAGTTGGAGCCTGATACTATAAATAGTCCTGAGGTTCCAACTGAGGGGCTTTTGCCTGTGGGCTTTGGGGATTTTGCCTTTTGGCTTCTGCCTTTGCCTGTTGCCTTTTGTCTTTGGGGCATTTGGACCTAGCTTGATTTCTCTGGATCTCTCCCTGTTCTCTCCATTCACACACTTATTATTTCCCCTGAATTTCCCCATTGGGCCCTGGGAGGAAGGGTGGATTGGTAGTTGGATATTGTGGGTTTATTTTCTGTAGGCACGTAGGATATCTTGAATCAAGCCACCCCCTTATTTAGTGATCTGATAAATACTTTACTTCAGGGCAGTGAAACCTTCCTGAATGGGAGAGCCTGCCTCTCTCAGTCTGACCCCCTTCTCTGTGACCCTTCCCCCAGCACCAGCTTTCTCCCTAGCAGCAGTCATAAAACCCTGAAACCCTCTTTCCCCTCAACTTCTCCCTGCCAACCATAAATCCCCTTTGTTACCTACACAAAAGCCTCTGGTGAATCATTGTATTGAATATTAAGGCAAAGCGTGAAAAGGGGAAGAAATTACTTTTCTTTTATTTCTTGAGGGAAACCTAGGTATCCATCTGGAGCAGGAAGTAGCCAGCCGAGACTTTCTGCAGACATCCAGTTTCACTGGCAGAGAGGAGCCTCTTGACTCCTCCCTCAAGGGACTTTAGAAATTAACAAGAGAAACCCTCCAGCCAGATCTAAACTTTTTTGGCTGACCCAATTTCCCTTGTATCATAGAGATACCTTCCCTGCCTGAAGGATCCCGCCTATGTCCTCCCAGTACCCTCTGTCTCTAGCCTCTGTGATAAGCCTGTTTGAGCAGCCCCTCCTATATTCCCATTCATTCCCTTACCTTCCTATATACTACCCATTCATCCCTTACCTCAGCTATCTCCTTCTTTCCTCCTCTTATAAACATTTTGCCCTCTTATTTTATAACAACATACACACAAACATAAATACCTTAGTATGTGTGTGTGTTTGTGAAATCTAAGTTCTACTTCTAGATTTTTCACTACTAATTGTATGAATATGGGCAAGTAATTTAGGATAATAGATCCAACTAATCTGCATCATACGGCCAGTATTAGGAACAAATACAAAAGAAAAATTAGAGTTGAAAGGAATTCTGTAGCTTTCTAGTCTAATTTATACGAAAGATGAATCCCCACTATATATGATGTATAAGAAATATGATCCAGTAATCTCTGTTGGAACACTTTGAAAAAGAGAAGACCCATCACTCCTCAAGGCAGTTCATTTCACTTCTGGTATACTATAATTGTTTTGATACTTTTTAATGGCTTCAAGTTTAGATTTGTTGCTTTTCAGCTGTGTGTTGGAGACAGTTCATACAAGCTTATGAGAGATAATTGTTAAATTTACTCTTTGAGCATTTAGATCTCAGAAATTGGCAAATATTACAACTATGAGAAGAATCATTATTTTGTTGATTTTCCAGACACATAAAATAAAAAAAAACAAAAATGTTAATAATATTGATTGAACTTAAAAGGGTATCACATACATATTTCCTCAGAGATCCAATTGATTAATATGTCAGTATACCATTGCTATCTAACTTCTACATGTTGATCCCAGATCATTCTCATATTAATCCTTCAAATACTTCATGGGAGCTATCATGTTGCCAAATGTCTTTCCTTTTCCAGACTTATCATCCCCAGTTCTCTCAAATTATGCACAAGGCTCTCATTATTTTTAGTTACCCTATCCATTTTTTCTTTGCCTTTTTTGGATAGTGAATTATAGAATTAAACGTATAATGGATGGGAAAGTCCTTTGAAAACTATAAAAAATTATTCCAATGTCAAATCTTAATTTTCTGCTTGAATGTAGAAAGGGTTGGTGGATTTTTCACATTCATATAAACTAGTTTCTATTCAGCTTCTCTGATTGATGTCAAATCTATAAATCACTGAGGAATTTAATTTTCTTTATTATTCTTACTAGATCTTAAACAGACCCATTGTGGGTTATTGTTTATACTTACATAAAATCCTTTTGTTATTCAATGAACTAACTTCAATTGTTTCTCAGATGACGCAGAAATAAAAGAAAAATAAAATATATTTTCTTAAAATAGAAGTGTCTGGTGATCTGGAAAAGGATGAGAAGGGGTAGATTCTGAATTATAATTCCATATCAGATACTGAATCTCTTAGAGAATTCCTTACATTCTATATTTTCTCCTTTAACTATCAAAAAGGGATACCAACCACAAGAACTGTTTATTTCAGTGAGTCATTTTGAGTGACATTTATTTTTGGAAAACTACTTTGAAATACAAGGATAAAAGGTTCCATAAAAATCAAGAAAGACTCAAATAATTCTCAAACAAAATTAGAAAGTTAAATATGAATGCTATGAACAAAAAAAATGAGCTATTTATTGTTATCTATGAAAATTAATATATACAATGGAACTTATGGTGCAGGGATAAAAATAGTAAAAGACAAAATTGGGCCCCAATAATTTCCTTGTAAGGTTAAGTATATGTGTCCTTTTAATGTCTGAATTTTCTTCACTGCACTGAGGCAGAACGTCTAGATTCTGTTCTTTTTTGCAGATTTTACTGTCTTATGAGATTGTTCTGATCCTATGAGTTGGTGGGAAAGAGAGAAAACTGAAAGGTTACAGAATCTGAGAGAGAGAGAGAAACTTTAAACAAAAGATGATGACCACTTGTCAAGGATGCCTGTGATGACATAAAGTACCTTAGGCATTTTTTGAACTTACAACTCCTACAATAGAAGTTCTGACAATCATATCATATCATTATATAAAATATGTGTAAATTGTTATCCAACTATCCATGGATAAAGAGAAATATGATATGAAGATTACATTAAAGGTATTGCCATTCAACAGTAAAATATTTTTAAAAAATTATATTAAATTGTGTATATATAAAAAGAAGTACACTAGGAAAGATAATTTTAAAAAATTCCATGGTCTTGGGAAGAAAGTTAATGAAATCACTTGGTGTTCATTAAGAATTTGTTAAAGGTGATCCTTGGACCATTGCATAATTTAAAAAAGTAAATGATGTTTTTATATCATAAAAGTCTTCCAAAACTACATAATATTATGAGTAGTATTTAAATAGTTGCCACATAATCATTGGTAATTATCCAAAAATGCATATAACCTGAAGGTGATTTTAGAAACCAAATTTTGCAAGGCATTCAGATAAGGTAAAAGATTCACTGATCCAGAAATTTACTTCAATCCTTTCTGTTATGCATGCTAGAAAGAGTATATGGAGAACCATAAGAGAAAGATTTTTTCTTATAATTCATTAAGCAACCTTTGCAATCATAAGATCATTGAACTTATAATTGGATTAGACCTTAGAAATCATCTCTTCCTATCCTTTCTTCTTAAAGATAGGGAAACTGATGTCCAGTGAGTTGAAATACTGATTGTTTTTTGCATCAAAATGCTATTAGTTTTTTAACATGAAATAACAGAATATGACTATTTTTAAAGTATATAAATACATTTTTGTAATGCATTATATAAATAATAAAGCCCGTGAATTATTTTAAAATAATGAGATGAAGAAAACCAATTTTGTAATTTAATGTATTTAAAATATTTTTAGTGAGAGAAAGGTAATTGGATGCCTCCTTATTTTAATTTTTTTAAATGTATAAAAATATTCATCACTTTGTGAGATAGTGATTGAATTGAATTTCTAGCTCTAAGTTGAATTTATTTTGATGCTTAACTTTAATAGCTTAAAAAGATGAAGATTATGCCACATAAAGATAGGCTTAAATAAAATAATTTAATTCTTGATCATACTTATTCTATAAGAATACTCTTTTTTTCTATTTCATCCATGAATTAGGCATATTTTCTTTTCTTTCAGTGGAATGGAAATGATCTCTGGAGGTCAGGTTCCAGGTTTAGAAGGTAATTGTTCTAGGTTGGGAGAAAGTTGCAATAGCAAGATATGAATATTTGTATTACTTAACACCACTGCTCTTATGTGCAGACTTTCCTTGTCTTCTCGATGTCACAACCCATTGACACATGTTATTCTCCGATTTTTTATAAAATTAAATTATTTATTTAGAATATTTTAATCCATGGTTACATGATTCATGTTCTTTCCCTCCTGTTCATTTTAAATTTTGTAAAATTCTCTCTCTCTTTCTTGATCTTAAATTCTTTCCTTTCCCATAGATCTTAAATGTATACTATCTTGTTTTCACTTAGTTTACTTATGATTTCCTTCTTTATATTTAAGTCATTTACATATTTTTCATTTATCTTAGTATAAGGTGTGAGATATTGATCTAAACCTAATTTCTCCCATAATGTTTTCTACTTTTCCCAGAAGTTTTTGTCAAATAGTGACTTCTTATCCCCAAAGCTAGAAACTTTGGGTTTATCATACACAATCTTGCTGAATTTATTTAGCCTAAATCTATTCCATGATCCACCCTTCTGTCTCTTAGCCAGTACATATCATTTTGATTATCACCACTTTATAGTGCAGTTTAAGATCTGGTACTGCTAGCCCTCCATCCTTCACATTTTTTTCAATATTTCCCTTGATATTCTTGATATTTTTTTCTTTCAAATGAACTTTTTTATAATTTTTTTCTAATTCTATAAAAAAAGTTTCTTGATAGTTTGATAGATATGGCACAGAATAAGGAAAGGATTGTTATTTTTATTATATCAGTTCATCCTAATCAAGAGCAATTAATATTTTCCAATTATTTTGATCTGGTTTTAATTCTGTAGAGTCTTTTGTAGTTGTGTTCTTATTATTCCTGTGTTTGTCTTGACAAATAGATTCCTAGATATTTTATATTGTCTAGGGTGATTTTAAAAAGGAATTTATCTTTCTAACTCTTGTTGCTGAAATGTGTTGAAAATATATAGAAATGCTGATGATTTGTGTGGGTTTATTTTGTATCCTGCAACTTTGCTAAAGTTCTTGATTATTTCCACTAGCTTTTCAGTTGATTTTCTAGGGTTCCCTAAGTAGACTATCATATCATCTGCAAAGAGTGAAAGTTTAGTCTCCTCATTGCCGACTTTAATCACTTCAATTTCTTTTTCTTGTCTAATTGCTACCACTAGTGTTTCTAGTACAATGGTAAATAAGAGAAGCAATAATAGTTATCTTTGCTTCACTCCTCATCTTATTGGGAAGGCATCTATCTTATCCCCATTGTAGATAATGCTTGCTGATGGTTTTAAATACATACTGTTTGTTATTTTTATGAAAGGGCCATCTATGTCTATACTTTCTAGAGTTTTCAATAGGAATGAGTGTTGAATTTTGTCAAAAGCTTTTGCTGCATCTATTAAGATAATCTTGTGATTTCTGTTGGTTTTGTTATTGATATGGTTAATTAGATGGATCGTTTTCCAAATATTAAACCATCCTTATATTCCTGGTATAAATGCGACCTGGTCATAGTGAATAATCCTCAGGATAACTTGCTGTAGTATTTTTGCTAGTATTCTATTTAATATTTTTGCGTGTATGTTCATTAAGAAAATTGGTCTGTAGTTAACTTTCTCTATTTTTGGTCTGCCTGGCTTAGTATTCAGTACCATATTTATCATGAATGGAATTTGGTAAAAGTCCTTTCCTTATTTTATCTAATTGTTTGTATAGTATTGGGATTAGTTGTTCTTTTAAATATCTGACAGAATGCACATGTGAATCCATTTGGCCTTGGGTTTTTTTTCTTAGGGAATCCCTTGATGGCTTGTTCAATTTCTTTTTCTGAGATAGGATTGTTTAAGCATTTTATTTCTTCTATTCATCTAGGAAATTTGTATTTTTGTAAATATTCACTCATTTCATCTAGATTGTTATTGCCATATAATTGTTCAAAATAGTTCTTAAAAATTACCTTAATTTCCTCTTCATTAGAGGTAAGATCACCCTATTCATGTTTGATACTGTTAATTTGATTTTTCTCCTTTCATTTTTTGTTTAGATTAACCAGTACTTTATTTTATTTTTTCCAAAGTACAAGCTCCTAGTCTTATTTATTAGTTCAATAGTTCTTTTCTTTCAATTTTATTAATTTCTCCTTTGGTTTTTTTAGGATTTCCAATTTGGTTTATATCTGGGTATTTTAAAATTTGTTCTCTTTCTAGTTTTTTTTTTAAGTTGAATGTCCAATTCATTGACATCTTCCCTTGCTGATTTGTTGATACATGAATCAGATATATAAATTTCCCCTGAGAACTAGTTTGACTAGATCATATATATTTTAATATGTTGTTTCCTCATTGTCATTCTCTTTAGTGAAATCAGTGGTTGTTTTTTTCTTTGAACCACTAGTTTTAAAACATTAGATTACTTAATTTCAAATTAATTTTAAATTTGCCTTTCCATAAGTCCTTTTTTATTTTTTATTGTATTATGGTCTGAAAAAATGTATTTTTTATTTCTTCTTTCTTACATTTGCTTGCAATGTTTTTATACTCTAGTACATATTTAATCTTTGCATATATACCATCTCCTGCTGAAAAGAAGGTATATTCCTTTTTATCTTTATTTATTTTTCTCCAGAAATATCTTAGCTCTAATTTTTCTAACATTTCATTCACTTCCCTTACTTCTTTCTTATTTATCTTTAAATTTGATTTATCTAGTTCTGATAGAGGAAGGTTGAGGTCCCCCTCTAGTATGGTTTTACTATATATTTCCTTCTTAAGCTTCTTTAATTTCTTCTTTAAGAGTCTGAGTGCTATACCATTTCATGCATATATTTTGAATACTGACATTTCTTCAGTATTTATACTCCATTTTCATCAAGATTTTGTTATCTTCATTATCTCTTTTAATGATATATTTTTGCTTTAGTTTTCTCTGAGATCATAATTGCTACTCTTGCCCTCTTTGTCTCAGTTGCAGTCTAGTATATTCTGCTCCACCCTCTTATCTTTACTCTGTGTATGTATACCTGCCTCAAGTATGTTTCTTGTAGACAATATGGTAGGATTCTGGTTTTTAATCCATTCTATTTACTTCCTTTTTATGAGAGAGTTCATACCATTCACATTCATACGTATGATTCCTCTCTGTATATCCCCCTCCAATTTGACTTCCTCCTTTGAATCTGTCTTTTCATTTTTCTCTCTTAACTTCTCCTCCAACTTTTCACTTATAGTCAGTCTCCCCCTTTTCACCTCCCTAATGCTACTCCCTTTCCCACCCTTCCATTCTTAATATTCCCCTCTCAGTATAGTGCCTTTTAAAACATGCCAGCCTCCCCCTCTTGTGTTCTTCCCCTTCCCACCAGCTGGTTTATTACCCTTCTATATCACTATACAACATGATATAATTCTCTGCCTCAATGGATTTGACTGTTCTTCCCTCTCTGAATCAAATCCAATGAGCATAAGATTTAAGCATAAGATTACCTGTAGCCAACCTCTTCCGACTTTCCATTGTATTGGTTTTCTCCTCCCCTCCCTTGTGCAGTTCTTTATGAAATATATTTATCCCCTTTAACTCTTTTCCCATTTCTTTATTATTATTCTCTTTTTAACCCCTAATTTTTAATACATATATTTGACATAACATCCTATACATTTTATCACTATATCCTCTAGGTATACTCATTCTATCTACCTCAATGATAATCACATTTTTAAGAGTTTCCAATATCATCTTTTCATATAGGAATACAAATCATTTGAAATTATTGGGTGCCTTACATTTTTCTTTCATAATTACTTTTTGGTGGTTCCCTTGAGTTCTATATTTGGGAATAAAATTTTCTGTTTCAGTCTGCCTTGTGAAACCATTCCCTTCTAATTGTTCAATTCTAACTTTTTTTAGAATAATTTGCCATGCTTACATGATTCATGTACTTACTTACCTCTTTACTCCTCTTAATTCCCCCCCAATAGCCCCTGCACATTTCCATTGGTTTTAACATGTGTCATCTATCAAGACCTATTTCCATATTATTGATAGATGCATTGGTGTGGTCATTTCAGGTCAACATCCCCAATCATGTTCTTATCAACCCATGTGTTCAAGCAGCTGTTTTTCTTCTGTGTTTCCTCTCCTGTAGTTCTTCCTTTAAATGTGGGTAGTGTTCTTTTCCATAAATCCCTCAGAATTGTCCTTGATCATTGCATTACGGCAAGTACAGAAGTCCATTACATTTGATTTTACCACAGCGTATCAATCTCTGTGTACAATGCTCTTCCGGCTCTGCTCCTTTCAATCTGCATCAACTCCTGAAGGTCATTCCAGTTAATATGGAATTCTTTCAGTTTATTATTCCTTTGAGCACAATAGTATTCCATCAACAACATATACCACAATTTGTTCAGCCATTTCCCAATTGAAGGGCATACCCTCGTTTTCCACTTTTTTGTCATCACAAAAAAAGCACAGCTATAAATATTTTTGTTACAAGTCTTTTTACCTATGAACTCTTTGGGGCACAAACCCATTAATGGTATGTCTGGATCAAAGGGCAGGCATTCTTTAGTGCTTTTTGGGCAAAATTCCAAGTTGTCATCCAGAATAGTTGGATCAGTTCACAACTCAACCAGCAATGCATTAATATCCGAATATTGCTACATCCCCTCCAACATACATTCCTCTCCCTTGTTGTCATTTTAACCAATCTGTTAGGTGTGAGGTGATGCCTCAGAGTTGTTTTGATTTGCATTTCTCTAATTATTAAGATGTAGAACACTTTCTCATGTGCTTATTGATACTTTTGATTTATTTGTCTGAACATTTCCTATTCATGTCCCTTGCACATTTATAAATTGGGGAATGGCTTGATTTTTTTTATACAATTGCTATAGTTCCCTGTATATTTGAGTAATTAGACCTCTGTCAGAATTTTTTATAATAAATATTTTCCCAGTTTGTTGTTTCCTTTCTGATTTTGGTTGCATTGTTTTTGTTTGTCCAAAAGCTTTTTTAATTTAATATAATCAAAATTATTTATTTTACATTATCTAATTTTTTCTAACTCTTGCTAGGTCTTAAAGTCTTTCCTTTCCCAGAGATCTGACAAGTATACTATTCTGTGTTTACTTAATTTATTTACAGTTTCCTTGTTTATATTCAAATCATTCACCCATTCTAAATTTATCTTGGTGTAGGGTGTGAGGTGTTGATCTAAACCTAATCTCTCCCATATTGTTTTCCAATTTTCCCAGCAGTTTTTTTCAATTAGTGGATGTTTTTCCCAAAAGTTGGTCTAATTGGGTTAATCATACACTGTTTTTCTGACATCACTAACCCTCAAGTCTATTCCAATGATCCTCCCTTCTATCTGTTAGCCAGTACCATATTGTTTTAATGACCACTTCTTTATAGTATAGTTTAGCATCAGGTACTGATAGACCACCTTCCTTCACTTGTTTTTTTCATTATTTCTCTTGATATTTCTGATCATTTGTTATTCCAAATGAACTTTGATATAGATTTTTTCTAATTCAGCAAAAAAGAATTTTGGTAGTTTGATAGGTATGGCAATAAATAAGTAAATTTATTTGGGTAGAATGGTCATTTTTATTATGTTAACTGGTCCTACCCTTGAGCAAACAATGTTTTTCCAATTGTTTAGATCTAATTTTAATTGTTTGGAAAGTGATTTGTAGTTGTCTTTGCATAATTCATGTTTTTGTTTTGGTAGATTGGTTCCTAAGTATTTTAAATAGTGTTCCTTTTTCTACCACTTGCTGCTGTGATGTGTTGGAAGTATATAGAAATACTGATGATTTATGTGCATTTATTTTGTACCCTGTAACTTTGCTCAAGTTGTTGATTATTTCTACAAGTTCCTTAGTTGATCCTCTAGGATTATTTAAGTAGACCATCATATCATCTGCAAAGAGTGATAGCTTAGTCTCCTCATTGCCTATTTTAATACCGTCAATTTCTTTTCCTTCCCTAATTGCTACTGCTAGTGTTTCTAGCACAATGTTAAATAATAGAGGTTATAATGGGCAACCTTGTTTCATTCCTGATCTTCTTGGGAAGGCTTCTAATTTATCCCCAATGCATATAATGCTTGTTGATGGTTTTAGGTATACACTGTTTATTATTTTTAGGAAAGGACCTTCTATTCCTATACTTTCCAGTGTTTTCAATAGGAATGGGTATTGTATATTGTCAAAGGCTTTTTCTGCATCTATTGAGATAATCGTGTGATTTTTGTTTGTTAGAATGTTGATATGGTCAATTACGTGGTTGGTTTTCCCAATGTTGAACCATCCTTGTATTCCTGGTATAAATCCCACCTGATTGTGGTAGATAATCCTCTGATCACTTGCTGGAGTCTCGTTGTTAGTATTGTATTTAAAATTTTTGCATCTATGTTCATTAGGGAGATTGGTCTGTAGTTTTCTTTCTCTGTTTTTGATCTACCTGGCTTTGGAATCAGTACCATATTTGTGTTATGAAGTGAATTTGGTAGGACTCCTTCTTTGCTTATTATATCAAATAATTTGAATAGTTTTGGGATTAGTTGTTCTTTGAATGTTTGATAGAATTCACTTGTGAATGCATCCGGTCCTGGTGATTTTTTCTTAGGGAGTTCTTTGATGGTTTGTTCAATTTCTTTTTCTGATACAGTATTATTTAAGTATTCTATTTCTTCTGCTGTTAATTGAGGCAGTTTTTATTTTTTTAAATATCCATCCATATCACTTAGATTGCTATATTTATTTCCATATAATTAGACAAAATAGTTTTTAATGATTGCCTTGTTTTCCTCTTCATTAGAGGTGAGGTCTCCTTTTTCATCTTTGAACTGTTGATTTGGTTTTCTTCTTTCCTTTTTGTATTAGATTTACAAGTACTTTGTTTATTTTATCAGTTTTTTTTTCAAAATACCAGCTTCTAGTCTTATTCATTAATTTAATAGTTCTTTTACTTTTGATTTTATTAATTTCTCCTTTTTACTTTTTTTATTTTAGTTTTCATCTGAGGATTTTTAATTTGTTCATTTTCTAGTTTTTTAAGTTGCATGCCCAATTCATTAATCTCTGCCCTTCCTAACTTGTTAATATATGCATTCAGTGATATAAATTTTCCCTTTATAACTCATTTGGCTGCATCTCATAGGTTTGAGTAAGAAGTCTCATCATTGTCATTGTCTTCAATGAAAGTATTAATTGTTTCTATGAATTGTTCTTTCACTAAATTATTTTGAAAACCATATTATTTAGTTTCCAATACTTTTTGCTTTGCCTCTCCGTGTGTCCTTGCTAATAACTGTTTTTATCGAATTATGATCTGTTAAGGTTGCCTTTATTATTTCTGTTTTTTTGCATTTATTTGCCATGTTTCCATGCCCTATTACATGGTTGATCTTCGTGAATGTTCCATGTGCTGCTGAAAAGAAAGTATATTCCTTTTTGTCCCTATTTATTTTTCTCCATATATCTATTAGCTAATTTTTCTGAGGTTTCATTCACCTCACTTATCACTTTTTAATTTAATTTTTGGTTTGATTTATCTAGATCTGATAAGAAGGCTAAGGTCCCCCACTAGCATAGTTTTGCTATATATTTCATCCTTGAGCTCCACTAGCTTCTCCTTTAGAAATTTGAAAACTACACCATTTGGTGCATAAATGTTGAGTAATGATATTTCTTCATTGTTTATATTGCCTTTTATTAGGATGTAGTTACCTTCCCTATCTCTTTTAACCAGATCTTTTTTTACTTTGGCTCTGTCAGAGATCATGATGGCAACCCTTGCCTTCTTTTTCTCATTTGAAGCCCAATAGCTTTTGTTCCCACCTTTCATTTTTATTCTATATATGTCTGTCTCTCATGTGTGTTTCTTGTAGACAATATATGGTAGGATTTTGGTTTCTAATTCACTTTGCTGTTTGCTTATGTTTTATAGGCGAGTTCATCCCATTCACATTCAGAGTTATAATTACCAACTGTGTATTCCCAGACATTTTGATTCTCTATCCTTGTCCTGTCCTTTCTTCTTTCACTATTTCCTTCTATACCAGTTTTTTTAATCAGTTCCCCTAATTCCCTCCCTTATTGTACTTCACTTTCTCTCCTCTCTCTTCTTATTCCCCTCTTATTCTTCTTTAGGATCTTTTTAAGCTACACCCCTCCTCACCCTCTCCCTTCCTAGTGTAACTTCTCTCTCCACCGTTCCTTTTGTTATCCTTCTACTTCTCTACAGGGCGAGAATGAATTCTCTGCTCTAATGTGTTCTTTACTCTCTAAGTTGATTTCAATGCACTGAAGTATTAAATATTTCCTCTCTCCAAACTCTTTACCCTTTCAGGGTATTGTTATTCTTCCCTCTTGCCACCCTCCCTTCTTTATGGAATATAAATTTGTTCCATTTTGTTTGTTTTACCATTTGATATATATATATATATATATATATATATATATATATATATATATATATAT
>NC_058131.1:191232541-191329257 GCF_016433145.1 Gracilinanus agilis | reverse complement strand
TACATAGAGGGAACAGGGACAAACTGTATAGGATGAAATATCAAGCAATATATATATATATATATATATATATATGAATGTATATATGAATGTATATATGAATGTATATATGAATGTATGTAGGTATAAATATATACAAAACTGGGGGGAAGAATATAATAATAAGAAAAACAGGAAAACAAACAAAAAGGAATAAATTTATAATCCATAAAGAAGCATGTGGGACCAATAGGGAAAAATAACAATACACTCTAAGGGTAAAGAGGTTAGAGAGAGTAAATATTCAATACTTAAGTGCATTGAAATCAACTTAAAGAGAGAAGAACAATCAGATCCATTGGAGCTGAGAATTGATTCATGCCCTATAGAGAAGTAGAAGGGTAACAAATGGACTAGTGGGGAGGGAAGCAACACTAAGGAGGGAGAGGGCTTGGGGGGGAGCTCAGTATGGTTTTAAAGAACAATAAGAGGGGAATAACAAGGGGGGGGAGAAAGGGAAGTACAGCAAGGGAGGGGATTATAGGAACTGATTAAAAACAAAACATTGTTATAGAAGTAAACAGTGAAAGAAGAAAGGACAGGACAAGGTGAAAGAATCAAAATGTCTGGGAATGCACAGTTGATAATTATAACTCTGAATGTGAATCGGATGAACTCGACCATAAAACAGAAGCAAATAGAAGCATGGATTAGAAACCAAAATCCTACTGTATGTTGTCTACAAGAAACATACATGAGAGACAGACATACAAAGAATGAAAATGAGAGGATGGAGCAAAATCTTTGGGGCTTCTAATGAGAAAAAGAAGGCAGGAGTGGCTATCATGATCTCTGACAGAGCCTTCACAGATAATAATATAATAAAAATAGTTATTAGTAAGAATACATGGACTTCTTGGTTAAGATGGCGGCAGAGTAAAAAGCAGCTACTTAATCTCTCCTAACTGTAGTGCAAATAGGGTGCATGTCAGCCCTGTGAAGCCTTGCTGCAGACTTTCTGACAGTTGAGGATGGTTTTAGAATCTTGAGGAGAGTCAGTTGACCCTGGAGATTCGTGTAGAGAGTGAGTGTAAATCTGAGCTCTATCTTTGGATTGAAAACCTGGCCTATATTCTGCAGCATTTCTCTTAAAATTTGTTAGTTTAACTAATTCCTTTGAGTCTTCCTATCCTCCCTTCTTCCCATCATCATGTTCCTTCCTAAATCTCTTGGGGTTTTGAAAGGAGGATAGATCTGAGTGTTAGTTTTCAAACTTGATAGTTTAATTTCCTGAAGTCAAATAGGGCTTACCCTTGTTAAAAATTATCTCTTTAATTCTTGTATCCAACTTTCCTAACCCTATAGGCTACAAAACCTCGGGGCTGATTTAGGCAGGCTCCTATCTCAATGTCACATTCCTGTCTACCTCCTCCACCTTAAGCTTTCTCTAGGCATCTCTTAGAGTTATCTTGTATCCTCTATCACTTCCAATCAACTCTAAAATTCAATAAACACTGTTTTGTCACTTAATCAAAGCCTTTAACTACTTCATTAGTTGATTGATAAGAGAGGGAGAAGGTAGAAAGGAAATAATATTCTCTCTGGGTCCTGAGGGATTGAAGGTGTCCATGTTGAAGGAAATGAGATCACAATACTTCCTCTGAATTTTCCTTTGTGAACATGAGAAATTAACTAGAAAGCCCTCTAGTCAGTTTCAAGCCATTCTTGGCTCACCCTAACCTTTGTCTGTAAAAGTACCGTTCCCATCTGAAGGGCTCATTCTGATCCCTTTAGTGTCTCTGTCTCAAACCTGTGTCCCATTCTGTGTTGCCAAGTCAGTAGCTGTTTGCCCAAAGTATCTCATCCTATACCTTACAACTCCTTATACCTCTGTGTTTATATTCCCTAATTCAGTCATTCCCTTACCTCTCCTATCATCTCAATCTAGTACCTTCACCATTGTATCTTCCTTATCCACTTTACTGCCTTAGAGATCCAGAAAAACCTTATCCACCATGCCTTATTCCCCATTCATATTACCTTTAGGCCTTTACCTGCCTTATCCACTATTACAACCATACCTCTGCCTAAATTCCCTTATTACCACCAGCCCTTGGTCTCATATTACCCTTTTGCCATATTCCCTTATAACATCTAAAACTTATTCCCCTGTTGCATAACCCACACATATAGGATTCCTCAAGAGGACATAAAAAGAAATCCATATGAACAAAGGGACCCCACAAAAGTGCACAGCATTGAAGGTAAATGGGATCAGGGCATTTCCATGCTATAAGGGGGGTGAAATAGGTCTCACTAAAACGGTATCTGAGCAATGCCCCACCCACACATACCACCTGCAGGGTCGAAGCCAGCTCATAAGAGCTAGTGCAAGTTTGGGGCATCCATTAAATTCTTGGCAGCTACCTGGGACCACCAGGACCTACTCCTGAGTTAAACAAGATTTAAGACTCCAAGAGGCTAAAGAAAGCATGGATGTTGAACACAGACCCGGAGCTCAGGCTTAGACCCTGGGTGGAGACCAAGTACAGAGGGATGCATGACAATGAAAGCAGCACCCTGAGACTGTTAACGTAGCTTCAGGCAAAGGAACAAGCAAGGGGTTCACCAGGAGGCTAGACCTTGAGAACAACTAGACCTGAAACCTCAGAAGCCTAAAGAGTGCAGACAGACCCTGGGCATGAGGATAAACCTGAAAGGACACATGACTTAGAATGGCAAGCCATCCACAAGAACCCAGGAAAAAGATCATCAAGAAGAAATCTTTAACACTTGACAACTTTTACACAGGAAAAATCCAGACAAAAAAGCAAACAGCAGAGGAGAACAAACAAATAATCATATCCAAGCCTTCCCAAAATAATGAAAACTGGTCAAAGCTCTTAAAGAGTTCAAATCTGAGATGATGAGAAAGATGGAAGAGATTTGGAGAGAGAAGTGGGAAATAGCTCAAAAGGAAATTAACAGGTGAGAAGACAGAAACTCCAAAATGGAGAAAGATACCCCAAAATCAAATTAAATGGTAAACAATTTGGAAATCAAAATCAGGCAAGAAAATAACAGTTTAAAAGGCAGAATTTTGCAATTGGAAAGTGAGGCAAGTAAACTGAAGACCAGAAATAACCAGATTGAAAAGGAAAACCAGTCTCTAAAGGCTAGAATTGAGCAATTAGAACCTAATGATCTCTCAAGACAGCAAGAACAAATAAAGCAAAGTCAAAAGACTGATAAAATAAAAGGAAACATGAAATATCTCAATTAGTAATTGATAGATCAAGAAAATAGGTCTAGAAGAGACAATTTGAGAATTATTGGTCTCCCTGAAAAAGCAGAAATTAATAGAAATTTGGATTCCATACTAAAAGAAATTATTCAGCAAAACTTCTCTGAAGTTCTATAACAAGAGGGCAATATAGACATTAAAAGGATCCATAGATCACCCTCTACACTAGACCCAGAAAAGATAACCACCAGGAATACAATACCAAATTTAAGAGCTTCCAAATAAAAAAAAAAATTACAAGAAGCCAGAAAAAGACAATTCAGTTATCAAGGAGCACAAATCAGGATCACCCAGGAACTGGCAGCCTTCATGCTAAAAGACCACAAGGCATGGAATATGATATTCAGAAAGGCAAGAAAACTGGGTCTACAACCAAGGATCACCTACCCAACAAAAATGGCTATATACTTCTAGGGGAAAGTTTGGGCATTCAACAAGATAGAAGATTTCCAAGTATTTGCACAGAAAAGACCAGGACTAAATGCAAAGTTTGATATCCAAACACAAAAATCAAGAGAAACATGAAAAGGTAATAAGAAACAGAGGAAAAAAGAAAGAAAACTCTTATTTTTTAAATTTGTCTCTTTAAGGGCTTCAATAAGATCTAATTATTTGTATTCCTATGTGGAGAAATGGTATGTGTAATTATCTTTAGTGAATCCTATTCACTATTATAGTATTCACAATTATAGTAATAAGAAGAATTATTCATAGGGAGAGGTTGGAATACTAAATGGTCTAAGCAGATATGAGGGGTGAGAAAGAGGGGGGGTGAATAGCAGAGTACACCAAGAAAAATTTGAATGAATAAGAAAAATAGGATAATTCTATTACACACAAAGAGGGTATGGGAAGGGGAGGGAATGAATATGAATACTGTTATAAGAAGGAGAGGAAGAGAACATTAAGAGGTAATATGTAAAGCTTACTCTCAGTGGAATTAAGCCTGAGAGGGAAAAGTAGCTATATCCATTGGGATATAGAACTCTATCTAACCCTACTAAGAAAGTAAGAAGGTATGAACCAAGGGAAGGAGGGGAGTGGGGATGTCAAAAAAGGGAGGAGAGAAGAAAGAGGAAGGAGGGGATTCATTAGGCCTTAAAAATAAGAAGAGGGAAATAATTATGGAGGGTCTAGAAAGGAAGTAAATCAAGGAACATCACAAGGGTTACTGGCTTACAGCAAAGCATTGGTTTGAAAGAAAATAGTATTAGAAGAAGGAGTAGAATTAGGAGAGGATACAAAAAGGTTGGCAAATATACAACTTATAATTTTAACTCTGAATGTGAATGGGATGAACTCACCCATAAAATGGAAGCAAATAGCAGTGTGGATTAGAAACCAAAAGCCTACCATATGTTGTCTATAAGAAACACATATGAAGTGGGTGGACATACACAGGTTTAAGGTAAAGGGCTTGAACAAAATCTGTTGGGCTTCAATTGAGAAAAAGAAGACAGGAGAGGAGATCATGATTTCTGACAAAGCCAAAGTAAAAATATGTATCATTAAAAAAGACAGGGGAGATAATTACATCCTGATAAAAGGCAGTATAGACAATGAGGAAATAACACTGCTCAATATGTATGCACCAAATGGCATAGCATCCAAATTCCTAAAGGAGAAACTGGCAGAACTCAAGAAGGAAATAGATAGGAAAACCATACTAGTGGGAGATCTAAATATTCCTCTTTCAGATCAAGATAAATCAAACCAAAA
This sequence comes from Gracilinanus agilis, assembly GCF_016433145.1. Classification (NCBI taxonomy): domain Eukaryota; kingdom Metazoa; phylum Chordata; class Mammalia; order Didelphimorphia; family Didelphidae; genus Gracilinanus; species Gracilinanus agilis. The sequence goes on along the minus strand of NC_058131.1, from coordinate 191,324,255 downwards.
AATGAATAAGAAAGAGATGAGAAGTGAATGAAATCCTAGAAATATTAGATTTAAAAGATATGTGGATCAAAATAAATAGGAACAAAAAGGAATACACCTTCTTTTCAGCTGCACATGGTACATTCACAAAGATTGACCATGTAATAGAGCATAGAAACATTGAAAACAAATGCAAAAGAGCAGAAATAATAAATGTAACCTTCTCAGATCATAATGCAATAAAAATACTAATTAGTAAAGGCAACTGGACAGGTAAATCAAAAACTAATTGCTAATTAAATAATATGATTCTCTAAAAGCAGTCAGTCAAAGAAGAAATCATAGAAACAATCAACAATTTCATTGAAGAGAAAGACAATGATGAGACATCCTACCAAACTCTTTGGGACACAGCTAAGGCAGTACTCAGGGGAAAATTTATATCACTGAGTGCATATTTTAACAAATTAGGGAGGGCAGAGATTAATGAATTGCCAATTATCACTTTTATTATTTAACATTGTACTAGAGACACTAGCAGTAGCAATTAGGGAAGAAAAAGAAATTGAAGGTATTAAAATAGGCAATGAGGAGACTAAGCTATTACTCTGCAGATGATATTATGGTCTACTTAAAAATCCTAGATAATCAACTAAAAATCTTTTAGAAATAATCAACACCTTGTGCAAAGTTGCAGGATACAAAATAAATGCACATAAATCTTCAGCATTTCTATATATTTCTAACACATCATAGCAGTAAGAGTTAGGAAGAGAAACACCATTTAAAATCACCCTAGACAATATAAAATACTTAGGAATCTATCTACCAAAACAAACACAGGAATTATACAAAAAGAACTACAAATCACTTTCCAAACAATTAAAACTAGATCTAAACAATTGGAAAAACATTGATTGTTCATGGGTAGGATGAGCTAACATAATAAAAATGACCATTCTACCCAAATTAATTTACTTATTTTGCACCATGCCTATCAAAATACCAAAAAAACTTTTTTACTGAATTAGAAAAAAACTACAACAAAGTTCATTTGGAATAACAAAAGATCAAGAATATCAAGGGAAATATTAAAAAAAATGTGAAGGAAGTTGTCCCAGCAGTACCAGTTATTAACCTATACTATAAAGCAGCAGCCATCAAAACAATATGGTACTGGCTAAGAGACAGAAGAGAGGATCATTGGAAAAAACTTAGGGTAATTGACATCAGCAAGACAGAGTATGGTAAACTGAAAGGGCCCAACTTTTGGGAGAAAAATCCACTATTTGAAAAAAACTGCTGGGAAAATTGGAAAACAATATGGGAGAGATTAGGTTTAGATCAACATCTCACACCCTACATCAAGATAAGTTCAGAATGGGTGAATGACTTGAATATAAAGAGGGAAACTATAAATAAATTAAGTGAACACAAAATAGTATACCTGTCAGATCTCTGGAAAAGGAAAGATTTTAAAACCAAACAAGAGTTAAAGAAAATTAGAAAATGTAAAACAAATGATTGATTATATTAAATTAAAAAGCTTTTGTATAAACAAAAACAATGCAACCAAAATCAGAAGGGAAACAACCAATTTGGGAAAAATCTTTATAACAAAAAACTCTGACAGTGGTCCAATTACTTAAATATATAAATAGTTAAATCAAATGTATAGAAAAATCAAGCCATTGCCCAATCAAAAAATGGCCAAGGGACATGAATAGGCAATTTTCAGATAAAGAAATCAAAACTATCAATAAACACATGAGAAAGTGTTCTAAATCTCTAATAATTAGAAAAATGTAAATCAATACAACTCTGAGGCATCACCTCACACCTAACAGATTGGCTAAAATGACAACAGGGGAGAGCAATGTATGTTGGAGGGGATATTGCAAAATTGGGAAAATAATACATTGCTGGTTGAGCTGTGAACTGATTCAACCATTCTGGCTGGCAATTTGGAACTATGCTCAAAGAGCGGTAAAAGATGCCTTCCCTTTGATCCAGCCATATGATTGCTGAGATTGTACCCCAAAGAGATAATAGATAAACAGACTTGTACAAAAATATTTATAGCTGCACTTTTTTGGTGGCAAAAAAACTGGAAAATGAGGGTATACCCTTCAATTGGGGAATGGCTCAACAAATTGTGGTATATGCTGGTGATGGAATACTATTGTTCTCAAAGGAATAATAAACTGCAGGAATTCCATGTGAACTGGAAAGACATCCAGAACTGATGCAGAGTGAAAGGAGCAGTCAGAAGAACATAGTACACAGAGACCAATACACTGTGGTAAAATAGAATGTAATGTACTTCTGTACTAGCACCAATGAGATGACCCAGGACAATTCTGAGGGATTTATGTAAAAGAATGCTATGCACATTCAGAGGAAGAACTGCAGGAGAGGAAACACAGAAGAAAGAAAAGCAACTGCTTGAACACATGGGTTGAGGCAGACATGATTGGGGATATAGACTCGAAACTACCACACCAATGCAACTATCAATGATTTGGAAATAAGTCTTGATCAATGACATATGTTAAAACCAGTGGAAATGTGCAACAGCTATGGGGGGAGGGGAATTCAGAGTGTGAAGGGGAAAGTAAGAGCATGAATCATGTAACCATGTTAACTTTTCTAAAAAATAAAAATTATTAAATGTTAAAAAAAGAAAAAAATGCTTAAAAATATTCCCACCACTCATTAAATAATCCTTTTTCATCCATGTAAGTGCTCTTCAGTTTTTCCCTCTTCCATTATTGAGATCTCAGTCTTTATTATTCCTTTTTTTCCCCTAATCCTTCCTTTTTTTCCCTCTCCAGTTAGATGTCTTCTTAACAGATTACAGTTTACTTCCCATCATTGGGGTTTTGCCAGGTCTGAGGTCAAGAATGCTCATCTTCATCAGTTAAAGTCTGGTCTCAGATACTTACTAACTGTGTTACCCCTGATTAAATAATTTGGCTCTATTTGTCTCTGTTTCCTCATTTGTAAAATGAGTTGGGGAAGGAAATGGTGAATCATTTCAGTACCTTTACCAAAAAAAATGCATAAATTGTGCTACAAAGAATCTGACCTTACTGAAAGGAGTCAACAACAACTACAATAAAAAGCATTGATTCTAAAATGCTGGTCTAGTCCATGATATTCCTGGCCTAACTCTCCACCATTACTTCTTTTGACTTCTTATATTTAAGTTGTCTGTGGTAATTGAAAAGGAAATTATTCAGCTCTCGTTTTCTTTCTGGCAATACTACTTTGGACATTTTTATTAAATGTCTATCTTTATCCATTAATTGTTAGGCTCAAAATTGAAAGATAGTTTTCCTTGGGTTTTATTTTTAGTTTCTTCTTTTAGGAAGATATCATTCCTCTCCTTTCTATGTTTTCTGTTGGATTCATAATGATATTGCATTATTCCAGTTTCAATGTTTTAGTATCTGTTTTCTGGTAGATTACTTTTTTTGTCATTACAATTCTTAAATTTAATGATTATTTTCAGTTTGCAACATAGTTTTGTATATTTGTTTGTTTGCTGGATTCTAAAGGTGATTTATAGATTCTTTCCATTAGCATTTTTGTTTTTAGTGTTCAGAAGGTTGCAGAATTTGTGCTTAATTATTTTTTGCGTTATTTTGTTTAGGTTGTTTTTGATTTGTGGATTTTTCTTTGAGATTTATAATCCTTAAATTGTCTTTATTCATTGTGCCTTAGAGATCAATGTAATTTTCTTGTACAAGGATCATGTTTTCTTTTGTCCAGATTGTCCTTCACTTCTCTATATGTGTAGTTCCTATCTGCTATTCTCTAATTTTGGTGAAATTTTCCATTGATGACTCAAGCTTTTCTATCATGTAAATTATTTTACATTTCATATCCTAAATTCTCCTTTCACAATTATTATTTCTGTTTTAAATCATTCAGAAATATCCTGCTATTATTCCATACTGTCTTAAGAATCTCTAGTCCTCTAAGATTCATTTAGCTGGTGTGAAGGTAATATTATTTTTATTATTAAAATCATCCTTGTTGGTTTAGGATCAAAGTATTGAGCCTTGTGCTTAGACTCAAGGATTTTAAATGTTTTTGTTTTTGTTGTTCTTTTTCTTCTTGAGATCTTTGATAATTTTATTCTTTTCTATTTATATTTCCATATTTTTCATTTAATTGTGATTTCCTTGGAGAGTGAATCTCAAAGCCATCTCAAACTCTTTGAACACTAGTGATTAGTATTTCATCAGTCTGACGTAGCTCAAAATGACTTTTGGAAGAAAGCAAATGGCTCTATCTCTATGTTTGGGCCTTTGTTATAGGCAGGACTAGCTGATTCATGTACTCTCTAAAAATTTAAATCAGTTCCCTCTGTTAGTCAGTTCTCTATTTAAGTATTTTTAAAATAGAATGTTACAGTCCCACCCTAAATATGTTTGTGCCTCTTTCTTTTTTCCTAGAACTAGAAAGGGAAGAGGGCAAAAAGTTGAGTTCTGTGAAAAGTCCAGGGCCAGCTCCTAAAGTTTTCATAGCTCAGAATGAACTGTGAGGAAAGTGATGATGAGTGAATAACTTTGGATTTAGATACCAGCCTTAGCTTTTATTAGTTTATTTTGTTTTTATTTTACTATGGTACTTGGTAAATTAAACATTTTGATCTAAATTCCTACTTTGAAGAATTGTTATGAGAGGTTATGAGGATAAGAGAATATGTGTAATCCTATATTTTTTTGGTCACATAATTAGAATGAAAATATATCTATTTTGACAATTTGCTGAATTCTCAGGCCTTAAAAAATCATTTTCCTTGACTTGAAGCTATCACCAGATGTCATGCTCACTGGAGTTAAATCTATTTCTTTCCAAAGTTCTTGATCAGGAAAACAATCTGAGAAATGACAGAATTACAGTTATCCTTTTTATAGAGAATCTTTTCTTATGCAAAGGTGGCCTGCATAGCATTGATTAGTTTGAATTGCATAGTTTGAATCACCCAGGCCATATGTAAATGATTGAACCAGAAAAGCAATTTATTTGCATTTTGCATAGCTAAGAAATCAGGTGCGACCATGAAATTTTCACTTTACATGAAATTGAAATATATTTAGCCTTGTCTATAGATTGCTTAGGGCCTCCTTTCCTATCAACAGATAGTTACATTTAGTAATCGCAAATCATGAGTTCTTGTCAAGTTGTTGCCATTTCAATTTTTTCTTAAATATGACATCATACTTTAAAAGTAATTTTTGTTGATCTGTTTTTTTAAGCTATTATGGCAATCATGCACGACTTTGATAGAAAGAACCTCTCAGATTATTTATCAATCTCTAAATGTCTTTTGCTTTCATGAACAAGTAGACAGTATATCTTAGTGGACAGAGTGTTTGTTCTAGTTACAAGGACCTACTTTTTAGCATTATCTTTGACATATACTGACTACATATGAGAAGTCAAAATTTTAGTGACCTAGGTAACTGTCCGACGTTTTAATGGCAAAAAATTTGTGATCAGCATTAATTAAAGAACTTTCTTGATTAAATGATCTTTGTAATAATGATACAATGATATTACTAATTTTAGAAAAAGGGGGAAATAATAAATATGTTTTAGTCAAATTGTACATATCAAAAGGTAGAGCTTAGTCCATTTTAATTTCCTTTCATTTCCTTTGAGAGTATCTTTTCTCCATAAGACCTAAATAGGCCATTTTCTCCATGTTTATAATACATTTAGCCCTGCTTGGTACTCTCATAAATTCAAGCATTAAATAACCAAAGAAAGTGGTTTTGGGGTTTCCTGAACACCTATCTTTAACAAATAGTTCTTAAATTTAAAGAAACTTTCTAATTCTCCATCAATTAAAATAAGAAAAAATCAAATAAAATGGCCTAGTAATGTATTTAAGTTCATAAATTAGATCTATGTTATCCTTTTTATATTTTCATTCATTTTTTTAAACAAATAGACCCTTTGAAATTGTTTATTACTATTTAATTCAAGGCAACACCTGCTGAAAACAACCATTGGTTTTTACCAAGAAATAATTACTCTGCTAGATATGCATTCTGAATATTTCATCATATTTTCCATAACTATCATTTTTATAGGTGATAATAAATTATTTTGGAATAGGACAAGGGAGCTTTCTGATTCTAAGGCTAAATGAAGAAAAAGAGAAATCTGTCAAGATATAAGTTTGAAATTTTACATAATTTGGTTCATACATGGGTATGCTTTCTACAGTGCTGAGAAGCTCTAATAAGAATAATTTTAGTAATCTTAACTTTCATGATGAACATAATTAATAGTTGTATTATTTACATAAATATGTAAATTTCTGAGGGAAGCTTAATAGAAAATGAGAGAGATGGGAGAAGCCCTCTGTAAGGAATAGGAGCTAATTTTATCCTTCAGGGGAAATGGGAATTTCATGATAAGAAGATTAGGAGATAGTAGATTCTGTGATTGGTAGATAGTCAAAAAGAAGGGGACACATAATTGAATATGGACTATAGGTAACATCAAAGAGCTTAAAGTGTCAGGAATATAGAATGGTGTAGAAGAGCAATGTTCAGTAAAGATGGAAAGATTCTCTGAAGATAGTTTTTGAAAAGTTTTTCAAAGCAAAAGAGGAGTATGTAATTGTTATCAAAGGGAAGATGGAGCTATTGGAGATTCTTGAGAAGGGGAAAGATTTAAACGGAACTTTGTTTTAAGAATGTTACTTTTGCAGCTGTGTAGACTATACATAGAGGAGTAACTGGAGACAAGAAGACCAAGGCTTTTGCAGTATTACATGTGAAAAATAATAAGTATTTGATACAAGATTGTGATTTTGTTTATAGAAAAGATCAATGGGTGCAAGAAATTTAATGGATATATGATTTGACTATTTTTTTGTATATGGGTGAAAGAGAAAAAGAAGTCAAAGATCAATTTGAGATAAGATACTTGAATCATTAAAAAATGATGAACAATGCAGATAGATAAAAAATTAGTCAGAGTAGTGCCAAAAAGCTATAACTTAGCTAGCAAAATCAGTATACTTTTGATCCAGGACAAGTCCTGGATCTTCTTGATAAACTGCTTATGAATTGCCAATATTCTCTCCAATCAAGATTATTCTCCTAACACTCATGAAATACCAGAAACAAAGCATCATTTTCCATTATTTCTGGGAACACTGTCTCCAATACTATTGTTTTTTTTTTCTTTTTTTCACTGTGGAGTCAATAATCACCTGCTACAAAAAGGGTGTCCTGTGGCATCAGCTTCACTAGCATGAGACATGTTCCAGAAGGTTAAATAATCATTTACTTGTCAGTCTCTCATGACTCAGTAGAGGTATATACCCAATTCTTCTTTAGTAGAACTCCCTAGAAAGATGGAAGTCTCAGAAATACTTTATAAAACATACATTTAGCCAGATGAATATCTATGTGACTAGTATTCCCCAGGAACAAGGTCTATTAGATTACCTCTTGATTCTCATAGACCAGTAGGATTACAACCAGAGAGCAACATTCCCCAATGGGCAGATTGTTATCACCACTAATTGAATCTCAAAGATGTGATCAAGAGAATGTGACATATTCACAAATAAGGACTGAATTCGTCTAATTTCTTAGCACTGCAGTGGTGGAGTTCCTTGAGAAACAAAGTTCTATGTGAACACACAACTAAGTATGTTTAGCAAAGCTATGAAATGCCTTGTCATTGGCACCTCCCATTGAAAGGAAATGGTCAGAATCTCTAGCACTGGTAACTCTGGCATTGTTTTATGTATATGTGCATACATTTATGTATGCACATATACACATACATATACACACATACATACACACACATATATACATGTTGTTTGAACTTTATTGCCTTATTGCTTCTACTTAAAATTGTTTACTTGATATGCTAACATAACTACTAAGTGGCATGAGACGTTATTTATAATCCTTACCAACAATATTTCTGTTCCCTGGATCTTCTCTGTGTTGGGACTGAAAATAGTTGGGAAAACTGTGGATATTTGGAGTTATTGTTGCATCTGAACAGATAACACTGAGGTACTATATCATAGCAACAGACTGACAAAAGGAAAAAAAAACCTCTTGTCATAATTGTCTGAGTAAAGAAGCTTTGAAGTTACACCTGTGATTTCATGATTTGTACTCATGGATAGGATGCTTATGGGATTCTTTTCTAAGTATAAGCCTCTATATCTTAACCAAGTCCTCACATGTGATCTACAATTATACTCAAGTGCTTACAAATATAAAGTTACTTACACTGAACCATTTATCACTTGAGTACCCAGATTATATTGTAGCCTATCCATCAGAAGTTTGGAAGGTAGTAGTCTTCTCTGACTTCCTTTTCTAAACTAATCAATCTTATTAACTGAGATGAATCATGAATCAATTTATATATTAAAATATCTATGGAATAGGTGGCCAACAGAATTAAAGTCAGAGACTTACCAATCTTTGACAAACTATCCAAGAGTTTATCTGCTCAGAAAAGGACTCCATTTAAGGAATAATCTCATTTTTATTTGAGAAGGCAACAGTCATACTTATCCAAGAACTTCCCCATGAAAACTTTGCCCATCAAAAAAAAAAACAACTGATTCCTCATTAAGATGGTAGCAGAGTAAAAAGCAGCTGCTTAACCTCTCCTAACAGAAACATATAGGACTCCTCAAGAAGACAAAAAAAAAAACAAATCCAGAGGAATGAAGGGACCCTACAACAGGGTGCTGCATTAGAGATATGTGAATATAGGGCATTTCCATGCTATAAAGGGGTGAAACAGCTCTCAATAAAACATGAGCTAAGCAATCCATTCCCCACCCCACACCACCTACAGTACCAAAGCCAGAGCACAAGAGTTAGAGCAAGTTTGGGGCATGCATTAAATCCTTGGCAGCTACCTGGCAGGGCCTGGTCCTGAAAGCAGCAAGACATAAGACCCCAAGAGGCTAAAGAATGTATGGACATTGAACACAGAACCTGAGCGCAGGCACAAGTGAGGGCTCAGACACAAGCCCAGACACAAATCCCGAGAGCAGGCAAGGAATCAGATCCTGAGAACAGTCACGGAACTGGTGTGGGAACCCATTGCAGAGGGGTGCACAACTGTGGAAGCAGCACCCTCAGACTATTAAAGGACCCTCAGGCAGAGGAACAAGTAAGGGGACCATTGAGACTTGACCCTAAGAACAATTAGACCTGAGACTTCAGGAGCCTAAAGAGTGCACAGACCCTCGGTGTGAGGATAAACCTGAGTGGGTGCAGGGCTAACAATGGCAAGCCAGAGATAAGAACCCCAAAAGAGAAAGATCGTCAAGAAGAAATATGTAACACTCACCAACTTTTACACAGACAAAATCCAGACAATAGAGCAAACAGCAGAGGAGAATAAACAAATAATCATATCCAAACCTTCACAAAATAATGAAACCTGTCCACAAACTATTGAAGAGTTCAAATCTGAGATGACGAGAAAGATAGAAGAGATTTGGTGAGAGAAGTGGGAAATAACTCAAAAGAAAATTAACAGGTTAAAAGACAGAAACTCCAAATTAGAGAAAGATGCCCCCAAATCAAAAGAAATAGTAATCAAATTGGAAAACAAAATCTGGAAAGAAAATAAGTTTAAAAGGCAGAATTTCACAATTGGAAAGTGAGGCAAGTAAATTGAAGACCAGAAATGACCAGATTGAAAAGGAAAATCAAAATATTATAGCTGAAAACCAGTCCCTAAAGGCTAGAATTGAGCAATTAGAACCTAATGACCAAGAAAACAGGTCTAGAAGAGACAATCTGAGAATCATTGGTCTTCTTGAAAAAGCAGAAATTAATAGAAATTTGGACTCCATAGTAAAAGAAATTATTCAGCAAAATTGCCCTGAAGGTCTACAACAAGAGGGCAATATAGACATTGAAAGGATCCATAGATCATCCTCTACAATAGACCCAGAAAAGACAACCTGGAGGAATATAATTGCTAAATTCAAGAGCTTCCAAATAAAAGAAAAAACTTTACAAGAAGCCAGAAAGAGACAATTTAGATATCAAAGAGCACCAATCAGGATCACACAGTATCTGACAGCCTTCACACTAAAAGACCAAAAGCCTTAGAATATGATATTCAGAAGGGCAAAATAACTGGGTCTACAAGCAAGGATCACCTACCCATCAAAACTGACTATATACTTCCAGGGGAAATTTTTGGCATTCAACAAGATAGAAGATTTCCAAGTGTTTGCACAGAAAAGACCAGGATTAAATGAAAAATTTGATATCCAACCACAAAAATCAAGAGAAACATGAAAAGGTAATAAGAAACAGAGGGGAAAGAAAGAAAACACTTATTTTTAAAATTTCCCTCTTTAAGGGCTTTGCTTCAATAAGATCTAATTATTTGTATTCCTATGTGGAGAAATGTTTTGTATAATTCTCTGTAAGGAACTCTATTCACTATTATAGTATTCACTATTATAGTAATAAGAAAAATAATTCATAGGGAGAGGTTGGAATACTAAATGGTCTAAGATGAGATGGGGGGTGGAAAAGAGTGGAGTGAATAGTAGAGGACACCAAGAGAAACCTAAATGAATAAGAAAAATAGTATATTCTATTACACACAAAGAGGGCAAGGGAGGGGAAGGGATCAATACTATTATAAGAAGGAGAGGAAGAGAACATTAAGAGGTAATATTTCAACCTTTTTCTCATTGGAATTAAGCCTGTGAAGTGAAGAGTAGCTTTCTCCATTGGGATATAAAACTCTATCTGACCCTACTGAGAAAGTCAAAAGGGATAAACCAAGGGGAGCAGGGGAGTGGTGAGGTCAAAAAAGGGAGGAAAGAAGAAGGGGAGGGAACTTATTAAGCCTTTAAAAATAAAAAGAGGGTAATAATAAGGGAGGGGTTAGAAAGGGAAGTTAATTAAGGGAAGGGAAAAGGGATACTGGCATAAAGCAAACCACTGGTTTAAAATGAAATAGTGTAAGAAGAAGGGGTACAACTAGGAGAGGATACCAAAATGTCAGCAAATGCACAACTGATAATTATAACTCTGAATGTGAATGGGATGAACACGCACATAAAAGGAAGCAAATAGCAGAGTGGATAGGAAACCAAAATCCTACCATATGTTGTCTACAAGAAACACATATGAGTTGGGTGGACATACTCAGGTTTAAGGTAAAGGGCTTGAGCAAAATCCTTTGGGCTTCAAATGAGAAAAAGAAGGCAGGAGTGGCAATTATGATTTCTGACAAAGCCAAAGTAAAAATAGATATGATTAAAAAAGACAGGGAAGGTCATTACATCCTGATTAAAGGCAGTATAGAAAATGAGGAAATAACATTGCTGAATATGTATGAACCAAATGTGTACCAACATGGTTATGTACCATATGTACCAACCAGGTTCATAAAGGAGAAACTGGCAGATCTCAAGAAGGAAATAGATAATAGAACCATAATAGTGGAAGATCTAAATATCCCTCTTTCAGATCTAGATAAATCAAACCCAAATATAAATAAGAAAGAGGTAAGAGAGATGAATGAAGTCCTAGAAAAATTAGGTTTAATAGATATGTGGAGAAAAATAAAAGGGACAAAAAGGAATACACCTTCTTTTCAGCTGCACATAGTACATTCACAAAGATTGACCATGTAATAGGGCATAGAAAAATTGTAAACAAATGCAAAAGAGCAGAAATAATAAATGTAACCTTCTCAGATCATAATGAAATAAATATAATAATTAGTAAGTAACTAATTGTTAATTAAATAATATGATTCTCCAAAACAAGCAAGTCAAAGAAGAAATCATACAAACAATGAACAATTTATTGAATAGAATGACAATGATGAAACATCCTATCAAACTATGTGGGATGCAGCCAAGGCAGTACTCAGGGGGAAATTTATAACCTTGAGTGCATATATTAACAAATTAGGGAGGGCAGAGATTAATGAATTGGGCATGCAACTTAATAAACCAGAAAGCGAGCAAATTAAAAATCCACAGATGAAAACTAAATTAGAAATACTAAAAATCAAGGCAGAAATTAGTAAAATCAAAAGTAAAAGAACTATTGAATTAATGAATAAGACTATAAATGGGTATTTTGAAAAAAACAGATAAAATAGACAAAGTACTGGTCAGTCTAATAAAAAAAAAGGAAAGAAGAAAACCAAATTGAGAGTATCAATGATGAAAAGGGAGACCTCACCTCTAATGAAGGGTAAATTAAAGCAATCATTAAAAACTATTTTGACCAATTATATGGCAATAAATATAGCAATCTAGGAGATATGGATGAATATTTACAAAAATATAAATTGCCTAGATCAAGAGCAGAAGAAATAGAATACCTAAATAATCCCATATCAGAAATAGAAATTGAACAAGCCATCAAAGAACTCCCTAAGAAAAAATTGCCATGGCCTGATGGATTCACAAGTGAATTCTATCAGACATTCAAAGAGTAACTAATCCTAATACTATATAAATTATTTGATATGATAAGCAAACAAGGAGTCCTACCAAATTCCTTTTATGACAGAAATATGGTACTGATTCCAAAACCAGGCAGATCAAAAACAGAGAAAGAGAACTACAGACAAATCTCCCTAATGAACATAGATGCAAACATCTTAAATAGAATACTAGCAAAGAGACTCCAGCAAGTGATCAAAAGGACGATCCACCATGATTGGGGTGGGGGTTTTATACCAGGAATTCAAGGATGGTTCAACATTGGGAAAACCATCCACATAATTGACCATATCAACAATTTAACAAACAAAAATCACATGATTATCTGATTAGATGTTGAAAAAGCCTTTGACAAAATACAACACCCATTCCTATTGAAAACACTGGAAAGTATAGGAATAGAATGACCTTTCATATAAATAATAAACAGTATATACCTAAAACCATCAACAAGCCTCATATGCAATGGGGATAAATTAGAAGCCTTCCCAATAAGATCAGGAGTGAAACAAGGATGCCCATTGTCACCTCTATTATTTAACTTTGTACTAGAAACACTAGCATTAGCAATTAGGGAAGAAAAAGAAACTTAAGGTATCAAATTAGGCAATGAGGAGACTAAGCTATCACTCTTTGCAGATGATATGATGGTCTACATAAAAAATCCTAGATAATCAACTAAGGAGCTTGTGGAAATAATCAACCACTTGAGCAAAGTTGCAGGATGCAAAATAAATGCACATAAATCATCAGCATTTCTATATATTTCCAATGCACCACAGTAGGAAGAGTTAGAAAGAGAAACACCATTTAAAATCACCCTAGACAATATAAAATACTTAGGAATCTATTTTCTGAAACAAACACAGGAATTACAACACTTTCCAAACAATTAAAACTAGATCTAAACAATGGGAAAAACATTCCATGCTCATGGGTAGGATGAGCTAACATAATAAAAATGACCATTCTATCCAAAATAATTGACCTATTTAGAGCCATACCTTTCACACTACCAAAAAAACCTTTTTTACTGAATTAGGAAAAACTATAACAAAGTTCATTTGGAAGAACAAAAGATCAAGAATATCAATAGAAATAATGAAAAACAAAGTGAAGGAAGGTTGCCTAGCAGTACCAGATATTAAACTGTACTATAGAGCAGCGGCCATCAAAATGGTATGGTACTGGCTAAGAGACAGAAGGGAGGATCTGTGGAATAGACTTGGGGTAATTGACATCAGCAAGACAGTGTATGATAAACCCAAAGAGCCCAACTTTTGGGACAAAAATCCACTCTTTGTCAAAAACTGTTTGGAAATTTGGAAAACAATATGGATGAGATTAAGTTTAGATCAACATCTCACACCCTACACCAAGATAAATTCAGAATGGGTCTTAATATAAAGAGGGAAACTATAAATAAGTTAAGTGAACATAGAATAGTATACTTGTCAGATCTCTAGGAAAGGAAAGATTTTAAAACCAAACAAGATTTAGAGAAAATTACAAAATGTAAAGTAAATGATTTTGATTATATCAAACTAAAAAGCTTTTTTACAAACAAAAACAATGTAGACAAAATCATAAGGGACACAAAAAATTAGGAAAAAATCTTTATAACAAAATACTCTGACTGGGGCCTGATTACTGAAATATACAAGGAGTTTAACAAATTGTATAAGAAATCAAGCCATTCCCCAATTGATAAATGGGCAAAAGACATGAATAGGCAATTTTCAGATAAAGAAATCAAAAGTATCAATAAGCACATGAGAAAGTGTTCTAAATCTCTAATAATTAGAGAAATGCAATCAAAACAACTCTGAGGTATCACCTCATAGCGAGCAGATTGGCTAAAATGAAAGAAGGGGAGAGTAATGAATGCTGGAGGGGATGTGGCAAAACTTGGACATTAATGCATTGCTGGTCGAGTTGTGAACTAATTCTACCATTCTGGCTGGCAATTTGGAACTATGCTCAAAGGGCTATAACAGAATACCTGCCCTGTGATCCAGCTATACCATTTCTGGGTTTCTACCCCAAAGAGATTATAGATAAACAGACTTGTAAGAAAATATTTATAGCTGTGTTTTTGTGGTGACAAAAAACTGGAAAATAAGGGCATGTCCTTAAACTGGGGAATGGCTGAACAAATTGTGGTATATGCTGGTGATTGAATTCTATTGTGTTCAAAGGAATAATAAACTGGAGGAATTCCATGTGAACTAGAATGACCTCCAGGAATTGATGCAGAGCGAAAGGAGTAGAACCAGAAATACATTGTACACAGAGACCAATACACTGTGGTCAAATAGAATGTAATGTACTTCTGTAGCAGCAGCAATGCAATGACCCAGGATAATTCTGAGGAACTTATGGAAAAGATCGCTACCCACATTCAGAGGAAGAACTACTGCAATGTAAACAGAAGAAAAACAACTGCTTGAACACATGGGCTGAGGATGACATGATTGGGGATGTAGACTCGAAACTACCACACCAATGCAACTATCAACAATTTGGAAAGAGGTCTTGATTAATGACACATGTTAAAACCAGTGGAAATACACATCAGCAATGGGGGGAATCTGTGGGAGGGGGTCGATGGGGAAAGTAAGAGCATGAATTATGTAACCATGTTAACTTTTCTAAAAAATAAATATTAATAAATGTTTAAAAAACTTTGCCCAGAACAATGAAGGAGTTATAATATTAAAAAAGAAAGTATATTAGGATCTCTTTTTCCTATGGATAGTGACTAAGAATACATTTTCATTTACTTTGCACAGTTACTCTGAAGGATGAATTGTTCTTGTGTGGAGATTACTTTTGTAATTTTCTGAAGGAGCATTCCATTTCCATATTTAAAAAATTGCTCTAGAAATTATATCTTTGTACAAGTTATTTTCAATACAATCTTCCAAGTTATATTATGACAATGAGGTACTTACCTAGGTTCTGCTACTTATTTGGAGAAAGAAAATTAATCATTATGCCTTGTCACTTGTAATTATATGGTTAAGTAGAAAAAGATACTGAAGCCTAATAACAGTACCCTGAAACATTGTTAAAAAGGATTAGCCAAGACACCTTGCAACATTTCTGAATATCCAATGTGTTTCTCCATGATGTACAACAGCAATCAGTGCTACAAAGATATTAATGGTTGGCATCTCTATCTATTTCCACATTTAGATGAGAATTTACAAGACAGGGAAGAGTATATTCTTTTGACCTAAACTTAATCTTTGTTTATTTTCACAAACGTTATGAATTATAGTGCCTATAATTGAGGTCAAAGTGTTATTATACAAGATATTAATTAGAGGATATGAGGACTACTAAAAGCATTCTTCCAAGAGAGACTTGAAAATAGCAGAACCACTTTCTCTAGCACTACCTAGGGTTTATTTTCTTTTATTTTCTTTTTCTACTCTTGAAAATTCATTAGACTCAGAACATGAAGGAGCAATTGCACAACAGTTCTATAATCATAAATTTAATATAAATATAATTGATCAAAGGTTCATCTGTTTGATTTATTTTAATATGGAAATAATGATTTTATGTGTAATCCATTTGAGCTCTGGGGAAAAAATTGTCCCTCTTCTTACTGTCAAGTTAGGTACTTAGAGCTTGGCTACATCTCCTAATATGTGTATTCTCTAGAGTTTTACGGGTACCACTGAGACTTCAAGAATAATTCTATAATACCATTGTCACAAACAAATACTGGCATACTTCACTAATTTATCCATTGAGAATGATGTATTGAGCATCCTTAAGTACCTTTTATACAGGAATATTGACTAATGTGGTATAATAAAAGTATTCCATATAAAACAAGCCCTGAAATTCTGACACATGTCCCAATAAATAGATAGAAATTCAGAGAAAAGTAGGCTCAGGTTAAGAGAACATATGTAACCAACTGATTTAACAGTTTCTAGATACTAGAATTTTTCCCCCATGAGGTGCTCAAAAAATTACCACTTTTAAGGGCAGGGTAGTATATTTGCTAGGCTCCTTGTACAAATATAAATTGAGTCTTTCCTTGGTTCCCAATTACGAAGACAATGGCAATTCATGATAAGATACAATTTTGGGTACCAATGGGAAGATGAAAGCCACTGTCCTGGCAGTATGATGCAAGAAGCCTGATGAGAGGTACCCCTCCTCCAGTTAATTCAAAGCTGACATGGCTCTACTGTGATCAAAGTGTGTGAGGGGGGATGATTGGCAGGGGCCTAACCAAGGCAGAAGCTGAGATCTCTCTATTCCACCTTTCTACTACTTTGCAATGACTGTTCTTTCTAAGTTTATACTTGAAAACCAAACATTTTAATTTCTAGGATACTAACCTTTCTTGATTCCTTTGATAACCATTATATTGTGACTAGGTATAGTCACATCTTCTGGAACTATCTAAATAAGATTATTAGTTAATGTAAAAATGTTTTTAACAAAAAACATATACTTTAGTCCAAGTCTGCTCATGATCAATTAGTAGAGAATGCTCTATGGTTTGAGGCAATTTTAACTATAACTTTATAAATGTATAATATATTTTATGTCATTATATTATATAATGGGAATGACTGAAGAACCTATGGTATAGGATTGTGATGTAATACTATTGTGCAATTAGAAATGATGAACAGGAATATCACAAAACAAAAAAAAAATAAAAACCTGGCAAAATACATAAAATTAAGTGAGCAGAACTAGGAGAACACTATACATAGTAATGGAAAAAATATGGTGATCAACTCAGTTATTTAACTATTAATAATGCAAGAGTCTAAAACAATTCCTAGATATTGATAATAGAAAAGGCTATCCTCCACCACAGAAGGAACTATCAGAGTCTGAATATAAAGAATAACAGTTTTAATTTTATTTCCTTCATGATTTTTATATGTGATATGTCTTCTTTAACAACATGATGAATGTAAAAATATGTATTGTATGATTGCACATATATTACCTAATATATTTCCTCCCAACTTGGGCACATATATTACCTAATATATTTCCTCCCATGGAGGGCAAGAACATAGATTTGAAAATATCATAAAATGTATTTAAGTTGGATTTACATATAAGAAAAACAATACTATATCAAGAAATCAGTTTTACCAACACCTAAGAGGATGTTTTGCCCTACACTTGGCGAATGTTAAGAAATGGATTTATAATTTAGTTCACTTTCAAAATAGCTCTGATCCTGCTAAGGTTAAATTCAGATGGGTCATGACTGTCCAAATCCTCATCTCACCTTCCACTGGCATGAGTTGAGAAAGTCATTCCTTTTTTCGGGGCATTAATACTAGGCCAAATGCAAGATTTTTCCTGCATTAAATTTTTTTTTAAAATTAAGTACCCTTCAGATTTTGGAATTCTCAGATTCTAAGGAGTCTTTTAGATCTTTTGAACTCATGATAGTATTGATGCTATATTTTTCTTCACCGAGTATGTAAAAGGAAAGTTCAAAAGACCTGTAATATGAAACATTGTCTCCCCCAAGATTGAAGGTAGCAACAAAGGAATAAGAAACAAAATTACATATAATCTTGTTTCTTATTCCTTTGTGTTTGTGTGTATATATAAAGGTTAGATAAAACTGGCAGCTTTTTTTTTTCATTTCCATGTGCATTATGTTATGGAAGGAGAGACACATTTTGCTTAAAACTAGAGAAAAAATTAATATAGGAAATAAAATTAAGAATGTATGATTCAGTTTTTATTTCAGTACTTTCTATTTCTTTTATGGTAGTGGATAGTCTTTTTTTTGTCATGTGTCCCTTGGAGTTGTACTTGTCTTAATTATGTTAGTTAAATCATTCACAGTAGATTATACATCATTGTTACTGTGCAGAATAATCTGGTTCTGCTCACTTCTTTTTGCATCACTTCATATAAGTCCAGGTTTTTTATCATTGTGGTTGTAATTCCTTATAGCACAATAATATTCCATTAAAAATATTGCACAAGTTATTCAGACATTCCCACACTGATGAGCCATCTTCATTTTCAGTTCTTTTTCACCACAAAAAGTTGCTAAAATATTTTTGCACAGGTAGGTTCTTTTCTTCAAACTTTAATTTCTTTGGGATACAGACCTAGTAATAGTGGTGTTACTGGAACAAGGGGGATGTACAATTTTATGGCCTTTTTGACATAGTGATATATTTTTCAACACAATTGTATCATTTTGCAACTCCACTAATAGTGTATTAATGTCCTGATTTTTCCACATCCCTTCTGATATTTTTCATTTTACTTTTCTTTCATATTAGCTAGTTCAATCAGTGTGAGATAGTACCTCAGAGTTGTTTATATTTGCATTTCTCTAATCAATAGTTATTTAAACCACTTTTTCATAAGGCTAAAGATAGTTTCAATTATTTCACCTGAGAATTGCCTATTCATATCCATTGACCATTTGTCAATTGAGAAATGCTTTCTATTCTCATAGATTTGAATCAGTTCTCAATGTATTTATGAAATGAAGCCTTTGTCAGAGTGACTTCTTATAAAGATTTTTTCCCAGTCTGTTGTTTGCCTTTCAATATTGGTTGCATTGCCTCTGTTTGTGCAGAATCCTTTTTAAATTTAATGTACTCTTAGAGCATAGCACTCAAGTAACATTTCAATGGACATTCAAGATTCATTTACAGCAATACTTCAATGAACTTATAAGATATAATTGTAGTAATGCACTATATTGAAGATAGTAAGGTTCTTAATGCAAACACAAAGCAGATTCATTACTCAATGTATTTGTCTCATCAAACTTTTTGGAAAAACTGTCTCAGATTCTAGGACATATTGTTGTTGGTTTTGTTATATGTATAATTTCATGTATTATTTTGCCTGTTGAATATATCATTACACACACACACACACACACACACACACACATATATATATATATATATAAATATATATAAATATATATATATATATATATAATATCTTTCTTTTTCTCTTACTATTTATTGTACTCACTATTAACAATGCCAAGACTTTAGTGCATATATTATGGCCTTTTAAAAATAAAAGTATAAAAGGGGATATGGGAGGCCGACTGAGGAAAGCAGCCATGCTTGCCTGATATGCCTGGCAAGGCCTCAGTCTCTCACACAAAGGCACTGCTATTCTTGACCAAAGATCATCACTAAATCCTGAGGCCTCCCTCACTCTGAAGAGGAAATCAGTCCTTGTAACATCATGACTGAAAGTACCAAACTTGCCTTTCCCCAAGAATAGATTAGCAATCACTTTTTCTCAACTTGCTTACATCTATAATAGCAACCCTGGTAATATTCATGTGTAAAGTCATTTTCATAAATATTATCCTGTGGGAAAATAACATTCCCAAGAATGTTGTAATGCTTAATATTTTACCCTGTTATGAAAGTCTTTCTCTTTATCATAATAAATGAAGATCATAGCTCCAAGTCATGGTGCCATGATTCTTCTGTTTGTTCCTTCTTAGGTATGCTGGTCCAATCTTTCCCATTTGTACTTCTTTCTTATATCATTCTCTCCCTCTACCTGCTTGTTTCCCTAGCAGGCTAACTCTCACTCTCCATAACTATAATGGCCCTCAAATCCAATCACTCTTCACCATGACTCTCACACATGCTATCAAAAGTATACTGATCAAAAGCTAGAGAATAAAATACTAAAATCTAATTCAAAATTGGGTTTTAGGATGAATTTAATATTTCTGCTTTTCTTTGTGTATATACTAAAATCAAAAATATTTTAGGTAGGAGATACTAGAAAGGTCACAATCAGGAAAGGTGTAATATAAGAATTAGAATCTGAGCTTAGCCTAGAAAAAAAAACAAACTTGGGATACAAAGAAGCAGAAGCAATGAAGGAATGCACTTTAGTCATGAGGGACAGACTGTACAAAGGCATGAAGATGACAGATAGAATATCTGTGTGATGAATTAAAAGAAGAATATATTATTTTTTAAATATTGAAGGGAAAAAATATAAAATAATCAAAAGGAGAAGTGGAGGAATATATATTGGCTGGCAAAGTTTATTAGATCCCCCAAACATAGTCTGTACTTAGAGGATATAGGGAGAATATATCTAGGGAGGTTTTCAGCAGGGGAGGGACCCATGTTATAGGAATGTCACTTTGGCATTTGTATGGAGGGTGGAATAGAAAGGTTGAAGTCCAAAAGGAGCTATTTCAATATGAAAAAAGAGAAACTAATTGGATATGAAATAGAGTGATGGCGAGCATTAAAAAATAAAGATGAGGAATGACAGAAACAAATTATGTTGTGAAGGGAGAAATAACAAGTATTGGCAATTGATTAAATATGTAGGGTGAGCAAGAATGAGAGGATGAGGATAACTCTGAGGTGTTTAACCTAGTTGATATTTGAGCGCTAGAGAGACATAGGTTCATTGTGAAGAGAAATTAGTTCATTTTTTTGAAAGACAATTAATTCTCTTTTGGAAAAGATGAATTTGATATGCTTATGGAATATCTAGTTAAAACATTCAATAGATATTTAATAAGGCAGAACTGAATTTCAGAAGAATGTTAGAAGCTAGATAAACATATTTTATATACCTAGGTTTGATCTGAATATGAAGATAGATTAAACTCATAGGAGCTACTCTAGTTAGCATGAAGAAAAAGTAAAGTGGAGTTTCCTGAAAGATAGGTGTTATTTTGAGAAACATCACATCTCTTTATATCTTGGGGACACTAAGAAACATTAACTATAATTTAAGTTCCCTTTCAGGGGAACTTTGTCAGTTTATTGTATTTACTGCTAATTTCATCAGGTAGCTTTAATACAGTTGATTTTTATCTCTCCTGTCCATTCTTGATCACTGCTTAAGACTCCTTCCTCTTCTCACACATCAATGACTAAATCAGAACTTTCTGGTATTCAATGACTCACCATTCACTCATGAGATAAAAAAAAAAAACTCACCAAATGTCCCCTTATGAAACTTCTAGTCATTATTTAATAACTAGAATCTGCAACTATATGATTATTCCTTGTGTAATTTAAATGGTCTTAAATATTTATATGAAAATGAACTGAGGGATTATATACCCTGCATCTCCAGCCATTTATCAGTTCTTTTACAGTATTTATCTTGGAAAACTGTTTCTACATTCTTTTGTTTTATGAATTGTAACACACAAAAGGTCATTTTCTGGCCCACAGTTACTTCACATACAAAGAAAACATTATCCTAAATCCTCTACAAGGTGATTTATGCCTTGATATTTATACCACAGTTTATTGTTTTTGGTCACAAACTACTCATACTACATTTGAAACCTTTAATGGATTTTATTAAGCCAAAGTTATATTTATTCTTGTTTTAGACATCAAATTGTTTACATGTGAAAAAAGGCAATATATTATATGAGTTTATTTTAACACAAAGTACTTTTGTATCCCTATTAACACTGAATTGTTTCAAAATGAATATATTTATTCTCTTATTTGATCCTAACAAAAAGTTAGTGATGCAGGTAGTAAAAGTATAATGATTCCAATTTTATAATGAGAAAAACAGGACTCAGAAAAGAGAAGTGCACAATCAAGATCATTCAAGTTCAATCATTCAAAAAAGTTGAAGAGATATAGTTTAATCTGTGTCTCCTAACTGCTCTCAGGTTATAGTTCCTCTTCACACTTTTAAACAAAGCAAAACAAAACAAACAAAAATGACCTCTCCTTATCTTTGCAACAAATTTACATAGTTATTTATGTACATATTGTTTTATGCCATAGAATGTAAATTCTTAGAAGGCAGGTACCCTGTTTTGTGTTTTCATTAGTGATGTATTATAAAAGAAAGGATTTTCAGGACAATGATGAATAAGGGAAAGAACTTTGCATGGGACTATTTAAAATTCAGTAAGCTAATGACAAATAAGGAAATAGTGAAATAGAAGTCTAGGTTTTTTTATCACAGATACAAGTTGTTAACAACATGTATGGATTATATTGAATGATGATACTGGGAAATACTGAAAGATCCATGACAAATAATAAAATTAGAAGAATGAGCACTTCAGAAAAAATTCCAAAGCCTTTTAAAAAAACCTTTTCCTTTCCCCTTAGAATCAATAAATGTTATTGATTCCAAGGCAGAAGAACAGTAAGGGTTAAGTGACTTGTTCAGGGTCACACATCTGGGAAGTGTCTGAGGCCAGATTTGAACCATGTCCTCCCATCTCTAGACCAGGCTCTCAATCCACAGATCTACTTAACTGTTACCAATGCCTTTTAATTTGTTGATTGATTGATTGATTTGAAAAATAATACTCTTTCCACTCCCTCTCTCAACAAAACAATAAGGTCTCTGAATGAAAGAATTCAGTCTTATTGACACAATGTTATATTTGCACTTGATAATATTTTTTACAGAATACTTTCATATAATTGATATTTTCCTCTAGCAAATTATCACATTTAAAAACATTTTTCTTGACACAGCTCCATTAAAAGAGCGTATATGACATTACAAGAAAATTGTGTTTTATATTGCCATTATCTCAATCATACTATATTTATTTGGAGTCACCAAAAAGATGATACAATTTTATGTATGAACTGACTCATGCTCAATATTCTAGCTATCCTGGGTTTCAAATGATTATATATATATATATGTATATATATGTACATATATGTACATATATATACATACATATATATAGGTATGTACTTTTATTTAAATCACTTCACTTCATGCATCTGGATTTCTATAAAATGAAGGGGTAGGGTTATATAACCTCTGTGATCCTTTATAATTCTTATGTTCTATGATTCTATGCCATTTTTATCTTGTAGTCATTGTTTTTTCTTCTTAGTTGGACTTTTATAATCCAATTTGTTGATAAACAACTTCAAGGATCTTAATGATGAATAAAAAAAATGTTGTCTTGCTCAGTGGGAAAATAATATGCATCCCACCTCAATCTGACTCACACCACAGGGAACTAATTAAAGGAGACAACCTAAGTAAACTATTTTATGTAATAATAAAAAATGCTTAAAGAATCATCATATTCTTCCCTTCCCCTACATCTCAAGCTAATGATGTTTTTACGTACTGTGAGATAAAATGGCAAGTGAAACATTAGGACCAAAAGGCATAAAGGTTAAAAAATAATTACAAGTATTGAAACTCTATTGATTTTTTTGAAACCACAGGCGATTTGTCTTTTTCAAGCAATACATATCAGCATTGTATACTGGGGAGGAGGAGATAGTGATTAATTTTTTTTTTGTTATAAGTAATGAAATGTTTCCTCCTTCAATCATGTGATACAAATACCTGATTGCACTTGAGGAAAGAAATAAGGTATTAGTAATGTAGTGTTGTTTTAATTTTTAAACCAATAATTTAGAAACTAACAATCACTTGAGATTTAGGTGTTTGCTCTTTTTCAGATGGTGTGGAAGCAGAAGTTGACAGAGTAGCATCTGTCTCTTCTGGATCCTGTCTCACCAAGTGTGATCATATGATATTAATAAGAGAGATGATTTATTTAGCCCTCTTTCCTTCCCTAACATCCACTGGGGATAATAATTAAACTTAAAAAGATGTCTTCCATGAAATTCCAGATAGTTTATTGAATTGAAGAGCCCATGTCTGCAAGTTTAACTTAGTTTTAAAGTTGGAAGTGCTAAAATCCATTAGAAATCAGATTTACCAGGGTAAATAACACAAACAATTTAAGAATTGCCTTTGGAGGTGTTCTGTTGACTAAATCCCTGAATCCAACAAAATCCTTATCAAATCATGCATATATATATTTCTATTTCAATTCAAGTATGTATATACATATATATATGAATATGTGTATATAAATGATTCTAAGTTTTATAATGCCCTTTAAAGCATTATTGTATTTTATTTCTAATGCTACCATTATGGATACAACATATTGGTAATTTTTAAAAGTTTATTAGATATCTAGTTTTCTCTGTGTTTTTTCATAGACTTTCTGTTTTGATTAGAATGACATAACACCTTACCCAGAGCTCTAGGGACCTCTATCACCCTTCCAAGAACTGTTCTTAATCTCTCCAGTTGCTAATGTCTTTGCTCCAACAACGTATATTTCATTTTATATATTTGCAATTAAATTTCATGAAAATATTAAATCTGCCTAATAGAATGGAAACTCATTGAGGGCAAGGACATTAGCATCTTGATATTTGGGATTCATTATCCTCCCCTTTTCTTTTCTATTTGTCCCCCCTGAAGGCTACTAATCCACTTTTGGTTTCTCTCTCAGTCTCTTCTCTATCTCTCTTTCTCCTCCCTTACATTTATATTACCTAACATATTCAGACTATAAAGAAACATTTGCTAATTTATTGCTAAAAATACAAAATATTTTGATTCTTTTAGATTAAAGTATTATGCAAAAAACAATTGCATCAAACATGTTAGCTCACATTTTATAATCATAATTTGGAAAATTGGTTTAACTATAGAATGATAGCTTTTTATTTCTTATTTTAATATATTCACACTACTTTATATTAAAAAGCAAAGAAAAGAGAATATATGCTATTATTCCATCTTCCTTTTATCACATCAAAAACACCTGGCGATTTGAAATGAGTATTGAGATATAAAAATTAGCATGATGTGATATGAATTTTCAATTGGTTTAAGGGCAAATAATAATATGTATCTATTTAATACAGAAGTGAATTACAGCAAACTGTTGAATGTTTAGTCTATAAATGCTGGAAGTGGAGAGCCTAGTATATGTAGTTTAAAAGAAGAAATAGAAATTACAAATATTTTGAAAAAGTTTGAGTATTTAAATTGTAATCATTCACTCTATCCCAGAAAACCCTCTCCACAACAAGTTCTACTGTGGACTATTCATTTGTGTAAAAAAGAAACAGCTTCTGAACTATTATAAATATGATGAATACTATGACAGAGTTCCTTGTTCTTTGTGGTTCAGCATAGAAATGGATATATAGATGTCATTTCTTTTCTCTCCTTCCAACTATTCCTACTAGCTCAGTAACATGATCAACAAATATCTAGTAGAATATAGACTGGGATGTGTGGAGTGTTCAAAGGGGACTAGCAATTCAGGTGTAAAGATCCCTTTTCAGGAATGCTTTTCCACTTTTGATTTCAATGTGTCATCCAACTCTTGCTTGTGGCTCCAGAAAGATGGAGTATGAAAAGCTGCCATAGCATGGTAAACCAACTAGATACATAGGCTAAAAAGGAGTGAGGATAAAGAACAAGTCACAAACTTATGGTGACTTACCAGGAATTTTACCCAGGGCATCTGAAGCCTTTTGAAGCTTTTCCCCTATGGAACTGGGAGATTAGAACAATTTGTTCCAATGCCCATGAAGTTATCTAAAACAGATGTTATGGACTGCTTAGAGCTTAATTAGGAAACAAAGACACTAAAGTTATCTACTTCATTCCAGGTCATCACTAGTCATCTTGACTTTTTCCTGCCACTGAACTATGATTCTGGAAGAAAGAGTGAGAATGATAGCTTTATATAAATCTACCTTACTTAATTTCAATTCATGCACATGTCAAGATATCACCCATCATTATGTCACTGGTCCTCTTCAAAATGAAGGATGAATGAAAGAATGTGAATTCCTGAAGAGTCAAGATTATATATAATATATATTCTACATATAATATTAACTCTATTATAATTTCTGTTTAGCACAATGCTTTGCATATAAACAAATTAATCTGATGAAAAATGCCTTTAACAAGTTATGATAAGAGCCTATTTATGATTGTAGTTCTAATTTTTTAATTAGATCTAGGATAGTATACCTGATAGAGTATCCTTATCAGAAATACCTGGTTTTAAGTCCTGTATCTGCTTGACATTAGACACACACACACACACACACACACACACACACACGCACACACACACATTCCATCTCTCCCCAACATTACCTTAAGGGAGCAGCCCTTATAAAGAAGCTATCCATTATCTTTATTGCCACCAAAACTAATTGCCAAACACATCCATCATATTGATAGGTCAGCCAGTCTAGTTCAAATATGAAGGTACTCTCAAAGACAGATATCACATGTGTTGGGTTAGTTAAATTACTTGTCCTTTCTTCACTACCACCTCCCTTAACATCTCACTGAAGGGAGTGTAGATGGTTAAATAGAAAAAGCAATCTTCCTGAAAACTCACTCCAACTAGCAATAAAATAAAGCTTCAAAATGAATATGGAAATGATTTTTCAACCAGTTTATTAGACAAAGGTCTCATTTCTCAAATTTATAGAGACCTTAGTCAGATTTACAAGAATACAAATTATTCCCCAATTAATAAATTGTCTAAGGATATTAACAGGAAGTTCTTATATGAAGAAATTGAAGCTATCATAGGCATATAAAATTCTAACTCACTATTCATTAGAGAAGAGCAAATTCAAACAATTCTGAGGTACCACCACATAGATATCAGATTGAATAATAAAACTGGAAAGGAAAGTGATAAATATTGGAGGGGATGTGGCAAAATTGGGACAGTAATGCATTGCTGGTGAAGTTGTTCATTGATCCAATCATGCTGAAGAGCAATTTGAAACTATGCCCAAAGAACTATAAAACTGTGTATATATACTTTGATTCAATAAATACTACTACTTTGGTCTGTATCCCAAAGAGATTTTTAAAAAGGTGGAGAAGTTGCTACTTGTACCAAAATATACATAGCATCTCTTTTTGTTGTGGTAATGATTTAGAAATTGAGGGAATAGCCATGAATCCAGGAGTGGATGAACAAATTGTGATCTATGAATGAGATGAAATACTGTTGTGCTATGAGAAATTATGAACAGAATGATCTCAGTAAAAGCTGGAAAATTCTACATTTACTGAGTGAAGAAAGCAGAACCAGGAGAATATTGTACACAGCAATCGCAGTATTATATGATGACCAAATGTGAGAGACAGCTATTCTAAGGAAGGCAATGATTCAAGACAATTCTGAAGGATTTATTGAAGCGGCATTCTTCAAAAAGTGAGCCCAGGCACTCAGAAATTCAAATTAGTGGAACCAATATTCATTTATTAATCTACTGATTAATAAATATACCGAACTGGCCAGGGCAACTTTCCTAATGAGAGCTGCCCCAAAGTGAAGTTACAGGCAGTTTTTATAGGGTTACAAGCAAGCAAGAGGTAAAAAGGTGAAATGAGCTCATAGGAAGTTAAGAAGTATATATATAGCTTTAAAGTTTACCATAAGTGAAATGTGGCCTTACTGACCAGGGCAGAATGACCAGAGCAATCATCCTTATTGGACACAATTCAGATGCACCATAAAGAGGAAGGATAGCCAATTCTTTGTGTATCTTATCCTACACCTGATTTATCCATCCTTGAGGGGCCATCCTCTTGTTCTGATGACCATTTGTTGCTACAGCCTGAGAAAGCACATTATTTAAGCCTGATTTCTGTAAGGGAAAGTATGATTTATTGATTATTCCTTTTACCAATGGATCAGGGACTTATTTTAGTCTATTTCATTATGACAAAGAATGCTATTCATCTCCAAAGAAAGAATTTATGAAATCTGGATACAAATGAAAGCATGATATTATACACTTTGTGCTTTTATTTTGGAATTTTGATTTCATATGAGTGTTCTCTCACAATATAATAAATATGGAAATATGTTTTATAAGATCATACCTGTATAATTCAGATAAAAATGCTTATCATGTCAGGGAGATGGGAGAGAAGAGACAATTTGAATGTTATAATTTTGGTATATAAAAGATTCTTCATACATATAATTGGGAAGGTTTAAATGACAAAAAAAAATCTCACTTGGAGCCAGACAAGAGTACTATATTAATCAGTTGCAGGAAGAACAATGTTGAACATCCTCCCCCAACACAAAGCACTGGTCTTGACTGTATATTAACATCCACAATCATTATTTGTTCAGTTCCTTTGAAGATGAGATTCTCTGAAATGACTGCAATCTCCACTTCCTCTGGAGCTATTAGTTATTGAAATCCCAGAAAAAAAGTTCTCATCATCAATGCCTTGTCACTTTTAAGAAGAGAGAGAGAAAGAAAGAGTTAGAAATGGATCTTGTGTTTTCAATAGGAATGGGTGTTGTATTTTGTCAAAGGCTTTTTCAGCATCTATTGAGATAATCATGTGGTTTTTGTTGGTTTGCTTGTTGATATGGTCAATTATGTGAATGGTTTTCCTCATGTTGAACCATCCTTGCATTCCTGGTATAAATCCCACATGATCATGATAGGTGATGGAATACTATTGTGCTCAAAGGAATAATAAACTGGAGGAATTCCATGTGAATTGGAAAGAACTCCAGGAATTGATGCAGAGTGAAAGGAGCAGAGCCAGAAGAACATTGTACACAGAGACTGATATGCTGTAGTAAAATCAAATGTAATGGACGTCGGTACTTGCAGCAATGCAATGACCCAAGACAATTCTGAGGGATTTATGGAAAGGAACACTACCCACATTCAGATGAAGAATTACAGGAGTAGAAACACAGAAGAAACACAACTGCTTGGACACTTGGGCTGATAAGGACATGATGGGGGATGTAGACCTGAGAAGACCACACCCATGTAACTATCAATAATGTGTAAATAAGTCTTGACTGAACACACATATTAAAACCAGTGGAAATGTGAATTAGCTACAGTGGAGGGGGTTGGGGGGTTGAGGGAGTGAAGGGGAAAGTAAAAACATGACTTATGTAACCATGGAAAATTTTTCTAAAAATAAAAGAGTATTTAAAACAAACAAACAAACAAAAAAAACAATAGCATTTTCAAATGAAACAAGAGGATAACAAACAAACAAGAATAAAATCTTTAAAATATAAAAAAAAGAAATGGATCTTGTTCTTTTCCTCCTGGTTACCTGCCATAAGTATAGTAAATATATATTTTAAGTAACTCTGATGAAGGCAAAATAAAATAAAGAATGCAAATAAATAAATAAAAATAAAGAACAAAGGAGCCAATTTACAAACTGAATTATATAAATACCAAAAATAACATTCTGATTACATATGCTGAATCAGAGGAAGCTATCTAGGCTTTGTTGTGAGGGATTTTTGGTCCTATAATTCCAGATTCCCATAGAAAAACCAGTTAATCACCAAATGTGCTGATAATTTTGAGATAATAAGGATATGTTAGCTTTCAAGATTTACTGACAACTTTGAAGTGGTCTAGATATGTTAATGAAATAACCCCAAGGTGGCACAGATAAGGATTATTCTATCCCAAAAAAATCACTCTAAAAATGAGATCTTAAACTCTTGGCCCCTGAAAACTTTTCTATCTTCATCATGCTGCTGAATAATCTCAACTCTAATGGTTAAATAAGTAATACTCTTTGCCCCTCTCCACCTTTATCCTCTTCCTCACACTGCTTACCTTCCATTAACACCCCATCCTCTTTTACATATCAACTATTTCTGTTTGACTTTCACTGATTATATTTTTTTTTCCTCAGCCTTTTCCCCCAAAGCCTCTGAATATAATTAAGATGTTATTTATATCACCTTTCCTGCTACTAGTGCTAGTTTTTCTCAATGAATATACAAACCAGACTGTTTACTCTAATTCCAAAATTTGATGAATTAATTATCGATTAATAGATGGTAGATATACACATGTACATAACATAATATAATATAACATTATATATATATATATACTGTATGGATTCTGTATGTATACACACATTATTGGTATTGTTACTCTTCATTTTTGAAGAGGACCAATGACATCATGGGGTGATGTCTTCACTTGCACATAAAATGAATTTTCAAGAGACAAAGTTATCATCCTCCCTGCATTCTAGTCACCAAAAATACAGTTGCAGAATAAAAGGCATGATGATTAGAGATGGCCTGGCATGAAGTATATGACATGGGTTCCTGACCAAGCTCAAAGTTCTCCACAGAATCTGTTTGAGCCACTTTCATGGTCATTAGAACAAATTATTCTCATCTATATGTTCCATTAAGGAACTTTGTTTCTTGTCTTTCCAGGTTTTTTGTGATCATCTTGTTTATACATTTTTGTGGCACAATAGTTTTTCATTAAAAGCATATACCTCAACATGTTCAAACATTACCCAATTGATGGATATCTCTTCAAGTTCCAATCATTTGTCACAAAAAAAGAGCTGCTATAAATATTTTTGTATATGAAGGTTCTTTTCCTTTTAATCTCTTTCCTTTTTAATTTCTTTGGGTTACAGACCTAAAAGGAGTATTACTGGATCAAAGGGAATGAATAGTTTGATAGCCCTTAGGCATAGTTCCAGATAGCCCTCCAGAATGGTTGTATCATTTTGCATCTCCACCACCAGTGTATTAGTGAGTGGATTTTTCCATATCTCCTCCAATATTTATCATTTTCCTTTTGGCTCATGTTAGCCATTCTAATTGATGTGAAGTGTTTATCTCAGAGTTGCTTTAATTTGCATTTCTCTTAATCAATATTTGAAGCATTTTTATATGATTAAAGATAGTTTCAATTATTTCATCTGAGAACTGCCTCTTCATATCCTTTGACCATTGGTCAATTGTGAAATGCTTTGTATTGGCATAGATTTAACTCAGTTCTCTATAAATTTGAGAATTGAAAACCTTCGTCAGAGAGATTTCCTACCAAAAAAAAAATCCAATATGATGTTCACTTTTTAATCTTGGTTGTATTCCTTCTGTTTGTGCAGACACTTTCTTAATTTAATGTTCTCATAGTTATCTATTTTATATATTAATTTTTTCCTCTTTTTTACATAAATTCTTTCCTTATCCACAGGTAAACTATTTTGTGCATGTCTAATTCCTTTATGGTATCACCTTTTATTTCTATATAATATATCCATTTTTATTTTACCTTGATATATAACATGAAGTGCTAGTCTATACTTTATTTCTTCCATAATATTTCTCATTAGTTTTTGTTAAAAGTTTTTGTTATATTTCCCAGAAAGTTGTATCTTTGGATTTGTCAAATTCTAGTTTATTATGGCTATTTATCATTGAGTATTTAGTGCCAAATTCATTCCATTGGTCCTCCACTCTATTTCTTAGTCAGAATAATTTAAAGCTTCAGTTTCTACTCTATAAGATCCTGTACAGCTAAGCCAACTTCTTTCATAATTTATTCATTAATTCCTTTGGTAATATGGGACTTTTTTCTTTCAGATGAATTTTGTTGTAATTTTTTTCTAGCCCTATGAAATAATTTTTGAGTAGTTTTGTTGGTAGGACACTGAATAAATGAATTAATTTAGGAAAAATCATCCTTTTATTTTATTGGCTTGACGTACCTATAAGCAATTAGTGTGTTTCCCCCAATTATTTAGATCTAGCTTTATTTGTGTGAAATGTGTTTTATAGTTGTTATCATATACTTCTTGGTTTTCTCTTGGTAGCTAGAACCCCAGCTATTTTATATTATCTATTTTTATTTTAAATGATATTTCTCTATCAATATTTTTATGTTTGGCTTTATTGGTTGTACAGAGAAATGCTGATTTTTTTGGTGGATTTATTTTTCACCTTGCAATTCTGCTAAAGTTGTACATTATCTTTTGGTTGATTCTCTAGGATTTTATAAACATTGTCTAGGATATATAAACTATCATATGATCTACAGAAAGTGATAGAATTATTTCTGTTACAAATGAAATATTGAAAAACTGATTTGGGGGTAAGAATATAGGTTTATTGATTTTCTCCAGGTTATTGGTTAAGCAGCATCATAACTGATAAAGTGATATAGGTCTTCATGTCTCTCTCTTGACTATGGACAACCTGAGCTGGGTCAGGCAGTTTATTATTCGGCCCCTCCCTTGACCATACCAAGATATTTTTCATTGGTGAAAGCTAATTAAGATATAGCTAACAAAACTATCTACTTCTCCCAATCTTCACAGGAGAACATATCACACATGCATGGAGAAGAATGCTTCTTCTTTTTATCTATTACCTAAATTCTCTTAAAAAGGAAGACATTCCTTGATATTCCCAAGGACAAAGAAAATGCAAAAAGTAGCAACCTAAGAAGATTCCTGTAAACTAGGTCCAGGCACATGAACATGCAATAATTCTCCCTACTAAGTAGAAATTAACACTGTCTATGAAAAATAACTTTTCACATTTCTTCATTGTCTATTGTAATTCCTTAAATTTCTTCTCTTATTGCTATACCTAGCATTTCTAGTACAATACTGAATAATAGCAGTTAGACTAGATATCATTATTCCACTCCTGATCTTATTGGAAAAGCTTCCTACTTGCCCACATTACAGATAATGCTGCTACAGTTCTATATTTATGCTATTTATCATTTTGAACAATGTTCTATCTATTCAAAAGTTCTCAAGTATTTTTAATAAGCATGATCATTATATTTTGTCAAAACTTTCCCCCATCTATTGAAATAATCATATGCTTTTTCTTGCTTTTGTTATTGATATGATTAATTGCATTAATCATTTTCCTAATTATATGATATGTTCTTTGTTCCATGTTGCTGAAATCTTTTTACTATTATTTTGTTTAAAAATTTTCATCAATATCCATTGGAATATTTGTCTGAAGATTTTAAGAATCCCTGTTCCATTGGGTTAAGATTTTGGCAGAGTAGAAGCAGTGTGCTTAACCTCTCCTAACCCAAATATACATGACTCCTCAAGGGGACACAAAACCCAAATCCAGATGAACAAAGGGAACCCATAACAGGCCATAACATTGAAGGTAACTGGGATCTGGGCATTTCAATGCTCTAAGGGGGTGAAATAACTTTCACTAAAATATGAGCTGAGCAACCACTGCCCCCCATGCCCGACACAACCTACAATGCCAAAGCCAGCTCACAAGAGTTAGAGCAAGTTTGGAGCATTTATTAAGTTCTTGGCAGCTACCTGGGATTACCAGAGCCTACTCCTGAGAGCAGCAAGACTGAA
Organism: Gracilinanus agilis; assembly: GCF_016433145.1. Lineage (NCBI taxonomy): Eukaryota > Metazoa > Chordata > Mammalia > Didelphimorphia > Didelphidae > Gracilinanus > Gracilinanus agilis. The sequence goes on along the minus strand of NC_058131.1, from coordinate 191,290,726 downwards.
AACACCAAGAGGCTAAAGAACATGGACTTTGAATGCAGACCTTGAGCACAGGTGCAGACTTTGGGTGGGGACCCAGTGAAGAGTGGTGCATGACTGTAGAAGCAGCTCCCTGAGACTGTTAAAGGAGCCTAGGGAAGAGGAGCAAGCAAGGGGACCACCAGGAGGCTTGATGCTGAGAACAGCTAGATATGAGACCCCAGGAGACTAAAGAGCACAGACCAACCCTGGGCTTGAGGTTAAAGCTGAGAGGGAGCATAGCACTGTGACTCAGGCAAAAACTGCTCCACAGCTTGAAAGGCAGAGAACCTATGTGCCTCACCCAAACTTCTGACTGAGAAAGAAAAACAGCATAATAATAATGGCAAGCCATGCACAAGAATCTCCAAAGAGAAAGATCAAGAAGAAATCTTTAACACTCAACAACATTTACACAGAAAAATATAGACAACAGAGCAAGAAACAGAGGACAACAAAAAACTAATCACATCCAAACCTTCGCCCACAAAATGAAAACTGGTTACAACTTCTTGAAGAGTTCAAATCAGAGATCATGAGAAAGATGTAATAGATTTGGCAAGAAAAGTGGGAAATAACTCAAAAGGAAATTAACAGGTTAAAAGAAAGAAACTCCCAATTGGAGAAAGATGCCCAAAAATCAAAATTTGGAATCCATACTACAAGAAATTATAAAACAAAACTGCCCTTTAGTTCTTCAACAAGAGGGCAATATTGACATCGAAAGGATCCATAGATCACCCTCTACACTAAGCCCAGAAAAGATAGTCCCCAGGAATGTAATAGCCAAATTCAAAAGCTTCCGAGTAAAAGAAAAAATTTTACAAGAAGCCAGAAAGAGACAATTCAGTTATTAAGGAGAACGAATCAGGATCCCACAGGATCTGGCAATCTCCACACTAAGAGACTGCAAGCTTTGGGTTATGATATTCAGAAAGGCAAGAGAACTGGGTCTACAACCAAGGTTCACCTAACCATCAAAATTGACTATATGATTCCAGTTCAAAGTATGTGCATTCAACAAGATAGAAGATTTCTAATTATTTGAACAGAAAAGACCAGGACTAAATTTTTTTTAACCCTTGTACTACAGTGTATTGTCTCATAGATGGAAGATTGGTAAGAGTGGGCAAATGGGGTCAAGTGACTTGCCCAGGGTCACACAGCTGGGAAGTGGCTGAGGCCGGGTTTGAACCTAGGACCTCCTGTCTCTAGGCCTGACTCTCCACTGAGCTACCCAGCTGCCCCACCAGGACTAAATTTGAAAGTTTGATGTCTAACCACAAAAACTAAGAGAAACATGAAAAGGTAAATAATAATTAGGGAAAAGAAAGAAAACTCTTATTTTTAAATTTGGCTCTTTAAGGGCTTCAATAGCATCACATTATTTGTATTCCTATATAGAGAAACGTTATGTGTAATTTTCAAAAACTGTATTCACTATTATAGTAATTAGAAGAATTATTTATGGGGTGAGGTTGGAGTACTAAATGGTCTAAGATGATATAGGGGCAGGAAGAGAGGGTGAAGAGTAGATTACACCAAGATAAATTTGAAAGAATAAGAAAAATAAGATATTCTATACCAAAAAAGAGGGCATGGGAAGGAGAGGGGATGAATATTATTATAAGGAGAGGAAGAGAAAATTAATAGGTAATATTTAAATGGTATTCTCAGCAGAATCAACCTTGAGAGGGAAGAGTGGCTATATCCATTAATATATAGAATTCTATCTAATCCTACTGAGAAAGTCAGAAGGGATGAACCAAGTGGAGCTGGGGAGTGGGGAGGTCGAAAAAGGGAGGGGAGGAGAGTGGAAAGGAAACTCATTAGGCCTTAAAAAAAGCAGGGAATGATAAGGGAGGGGGTGGAAAGGGAAGTAAACCAAGGGAGGGGAAATGGGGGACTGGTTTAAAATAAACCACTGTATTAAAAGGAAATAGCATAAGAAGAATGGGTAGAATTAGGAGGGGATGCCAAAATGTTGGGGAATATACAACTGATAATTATAACACTTGCTGTGAATGGGATGAACTTGCCCATAAAACAGAAGCAAATAACAGAGTGGATTAGAAACCAATATCCTACCATATGTTGTCTCAAGAAACACATATGAGGCAAGTGAACACACAAAGGTTTAAGGTCAAGGCCTGGAGCAAAATCTTTTGCACTTCAACTGAGAAAAAGAAGGCAGGAGTAGAGATCATGATTTCTGACAAAACCAAAGTAAAAACAGATCTGATTAAAAGAAATAGGGACGGTGATTACATCCTGATAAAAGGGAGTATATACAATGAGGAAATAACAGAACTCAACATGTATGCACCAAATGGTATAGCATCCAAATTCCTAAAGGAGAAACTGGCAGAGCTCAAGAAAGAAATACATAGTAAAACCGTACTAGTGGGAGATCTAAACGTTCCTCTTTCAGATCTAGATAAATCAAACAAAAAAATAAGAAAGGGTAAGAGAGGTAAATTAAATCCTAGAAAAATTAGATTTAATTGATATGTGGAGAAAAATAAATGAGGACAAAAAGGAATACACCTTATTTTCAGCTACACATGGTTCATTCACAAAGATTGACCATGTAAAAAGGCATAGAAACATAGCAAACAAATGCAAAAGAGCAGAAATAATAAATGTAAACTTTTCAGATCATCATGCAATAAAAATTATAATCAGTAAGGGCAAAGGGACAGGCAAATCAAAAACTAATTGGAAATTAAATAATATGATCTTAGAAAACCAGTTAAAGAACAAATCACCAAAACATTCAATAATTTCATTGAAGAGAATGACAATGGTGAGACATCCTACAAAATTCTGTGGGATACAGTTAAAGGAGTACTGAGGAGGAAATTTATGTCCTTGAGTGCATGTATTAACAAATTAGAGAGGGCAAAGATCAATGAACTGGGCATGCAAATCAAAAAACTAGAAAGGGAACAAATTAAAAATCCCCTGTTAAAGACCAAATTAGAGATTTTAAAAATAAAAGGAGAAATCATCAAAATTGAAAGTAAAAGAACTATTGAATTAATAAATAGAAGCTGGTACTTTGCAGAAACAAATAAAATTGACAAAGTACTGGTCAATCTAATTAAAACAAGGAAAGAAGAAAACCAAATCTTCAGTATCAAAGATGAAAAGGGCAACCTCATCTCTAATGAAGAGGAATTCAAGGCAATCATTAAAAACTAATTTGCCGAATTATATGGCAATAAATATAGCAACCTAGGTGAGATGGATGAATATTTACAAAAATATAAATTGCCCAGATTAACAGTAGAAGAAATAGAATATTTAAATAATCCCATATAAGAAAAAGAAATTGAACAAGCCATCAAAGTAGTCCCTGAGCAAAAATACCCAGGATCAGATGGATTCAAAAGTGAATTCTATCAAACCTTCAAAGAATAACTAATTCCAATACTATACAAACTATTTAACATAATAAGCATTATTTTAAGTATATTAAATATTTTAGGTTTTTCTTTTACTGTAAACATTTAAGTTTCCTAGTTTCCTTTTTCCCTTACAGGGATGTGATTACCCTCACTGATTCTCTTTGAGATCTTGTATAATCCTAATTATCATTCACAGTATTTAAGAGTTTTTTCTGGCTGGTTGTAGTATTTTGTGATTTGTTTGGAGTTAATAGGATATAGTGAAAATAGGCTTAGGATGTTTAAATTTAGTATTTATTTCTGGAGGCAATTGGTGGATTCTTTAAATTTCCATTTTCAAGAATATCAGGGGAGTTTTCCCTAACAATTTCTTTCAATAGCAAACTAAGTTATTTTTTTAAACCATAACTTTCCGGCAATCCAATGTATCTAAAACTATCTTGTCTGGATCTATTTTCCAGGTCAGTTGTTTATCCAGTAAGAGATTTCACATTTTCAATAATTTTTCAGCTTTTTGAATTTGTTTTATCATTTCCTGATGTCTCATTAAATTATTAGCTTCCATTTGTCTAATGCTATGCTGTAGTGAGTCATTTTTTTTCATTATGCATTATATTTCTTTTCTTAGGGAGTTATTTTCCTATTTGAGATATTGTATTTCTTTGGTATTTGTTTTCTTCTGTAAAATTTTGTCCTAACCTGTTTATTTTTCTGTCATTTTCTTTTTTTTTCTTCCAAGGTCCTCTTTTTCCTATTATTGTTTGGACCTCTTCTAGAGGATCATTTGGGCCTTGACATTTTTTAACATTTTCTTTCTAGACTTCATCTATATTTCATATTTTATTGTATTTTTGTATTCTTTGAATATCTTCTCAGCTTGTATTTTGTTCATCTCTTGCTGAAATTTTTTTTCTAGGATTAGGTTTATTTCTATCATTTTCTCATTTCGAGGTTATGTTTTTCTTCTTGCCTATATGCTGAAGCTTACCTCTGTCTATTCCTGAGGTAGAGGCACTATTGTGCCTCACTTATTCTGTGCCCGGGATTGACTCAGATTTCTTGATCTTATATTGAATGCTCAACAAAGGTGGCCTATTAGTCTTCCTGTGTGATGCTGTGTACTTGTACAGTTCAGCTGGTTAGAGTTGTATGCTACAGAAACTGGACCTTACTGCTCATTGCTCAGGTAACAGTATTACCTGTGCTGGGGTTTTCCATCCACTGTTCTGGCTGGACTATTTTAAGTCTACTTTCTCCCCAATGTTGTTTGTTCTATATTGTGTTAGTTTTTGCTTATACCCTGCTAAGGCTGTACCAAATCAACTACTCTCTTTCTCCTGCCACCATTATGCTATATTCTGACCAAGTTCTGTTGAAACCTGTTCAGCACTCCCTTCTTGAACCCCAGTGAGATGATTCCTCCTTGCTGCCTCTCAATGTTGTTCTGGGCCAGAGCACTGCTTAATACTTTCTTCTATTGGTTCTGCTACTCCAACATTCATTTTTAAGCATTTTTTCCATTGATGCTAATTTGGAAGGCTTCATTTGTTTCATATTGCACCTTCTTGGCAAGGTCTTCCACTACTGCTAGGGAGGCTGCTGCCTAAATATCTCTTAAAGCTGGTGCTATCATTGAGATATTGTCTTAATATTTTCTACTCATACCCCCAATTATTATGTGTTGATATCTGTATAAAGTAATTTTTAAATTTTTAAACATTTGAAACAAAATCTTTTTTTTCACTTATGTATTTAATCATACCCTAGATGACCAGCTTTATATAAATCACTTAATGGCTCAGTTCTCAAGCAAGTAAGATGATAATTTAGTGTTAATAAGTATTAAGTTACATCAATAAAGAAAGAATCCATGTAGTGTTTCCTACAGTGATATAATCATATATTCCAAAGTTAATCCTCCTAAAATATCTATAACAATAAGATTCAGCATGATACATTCATTTGTCCTCTATTTTCTTGAATATTTTCAAATTAAAAGAACAATCAAAGACTTTTCATTGTTTTAATTACTTTTGTGTCTTTGCTAAGATGTGATATCTAGACCTTAACACAAGTCTTGAGATATTACCTGATCTAGGCAAAGTACATGAAGATTGCCATTTCCCTATCCTCAAAATTTATGCTTTTGTTAATTTAACCAGAGATTGTTTTGGCTTCTATATCCCACAGTTGACTCATATTGAATATAAAGTCTTCTAAGAACCTTTATATATTTCACATGAACTGCTTCTCACATATAGCTTCGTAATTATAAAATTTTTGAAATTAATATTTGAAACATATTTATTTATATATATCTGCTTTTTAAAATTTTATCTTATTTGATTTGATATCAATGATCTTGTTTATATCATGATATTTTGAGATTCTGATCACTATCCAGTGGATTAGTTATTCCTTCCAGCTTTGTTTCATATACAGAAATGATAAAGTGACAACACTGAATAGCATATTTAATAGCACAGAGCAAAATACATATCCCTGGGCAATTCATCTTTTCCCAGTTAGAAATTTTTGTAATCAAACATGATTTATCCCCCAGACTAGATATTCCACCAATTCTGAATTCATTTTAATATATTATGTTTAGTAAAAATTGCTCCATTTTCACATTAAAAGCAATAAAATTTTGTAAATACTTATTAAATATAAGTAATTTCTATTAATCCGTATTTTATATACATATACACATTTAATCTCCCAAATCTGTGAGTTGAAAATTAATTCAGAAAGGAAGTAAATTTTGATCAGCATGAAATATTCTTGATGAAAACATCATTACCCTAGATTTTGTTTTTATTTTCTAGATATATTGTCTATATTTAATTGTATTTTACATAGACAATTCTTTCTTACTCAGACTTTTTTCACTCATAACTTTTTATCACATGCATCACAACTTGTTTAGCCAGTTCTTAATCAGAGGAGACATAGTTTGTTTCCAATTTTTGTTATTACAAATAGTTCTATGTTTCTCCCCTCATAGGATTTTCCCGTTCTTCCTATTGCTAACATTTCTAAATTTACAGGAGCAAAAAGATTAAAGGAGGTTGATTTGATAAAGAAAATGAATATTTTTATTGTATACTTCTAATAATTTTAGAAAGGCTATTAATAAACTGAAGAAATTCCAAAGTAAGCCAAGAAGAATAATTCAGGATCTGTTGATCTATGATTAAAGACAGGGTTTATGAAATTAAACATAATAGCAAAAAGAAAGAAATATTCAGGGTAATACAAAATTCAAGATTCTGAAGACTTATAATTTGGAAAAAAAATTGGTTTACTTTTCAGATAACAGCACCAGAAACAATGGGTAATTGTAGCTTTGGTAATGTAGTTCAAGATTACTACTGGCTGTCATTTCTCATTACCAACTCATATTGAATGGGAAGTGCCCTAAAACTCTCAATGCCTTTCAGATGAACTATTGCCCAGCTATGTTTTTTCTATCTTCTCTCTATGAAGTTGGTATTTGGAATGTGTACATAATTTTATTTTTTTTTCCTTTACATTACATCATTTAAGATTTACCATCAATACTCTAGATTACATTAAGATCTTTGATCTTGATAAATTTATGCTGAATGCAAGGAAACACAACCTTACAATTTAAATAACCCAGAAATAGAATGGGCTACCTCAGGAGTTAATAGTTTCTCTCTACATAATTTGTAAAAGGAATTATTGTGGGAATAGTCTACAAAAATCCTTAAATACTCCAATGAAACTCGGATCTTATGAGGTTGAGAGTATCAAAAGATATAAACCATAAACCATGCAAGCCTTTTCAAAGCCTATGTGACTTTCCCAAACATTCTCAGTTAACTTGGCCCCAGGTGCCATCATGGTGGAAGCTTTCCTTGCTTTCTCCTAATAGATTAAAGTTATAATCTGCCTATCTACTGTTTATCTTTAATTTCTGCTATATAACCACAATCTCTCTCTCTCTCTCCAAAAAAAGTATCTGTTGTGATTGGACACATAAACTGGGAGGAAAGCACAGGAAGAGTTGCAAAAGGAGCCCCTTTAAAAGAGAGTTCAATGAGTTCAGCAAGAGAACTCTCTTCTTGTTCATGTCTTGGACCTGAAGGATCTCTTCTTTGCTCATGTCTTGGACCTGAAAGACTTCTTGTTCATGACTTGGACTTGAAGAAGAGCTGGACCTGGGACCCTGAGACCTTGATGAGTGAAAAAGGCTGACTGACTACATTAACTTCCCTGGAGGTACTAGCTTCTGGGAGGCTCCCTTGATTGGGAGAAGGCCTAGTGGCTAAATCTCTTATTAATTGATGTTTAGGCTCTCCATCTGGGCCTCTGGAGCCTTGCCTGATTAAAGGCCAGACTTGAATACAAATCTAGTTCGTTAAGTTAGATCTCTTACTCTACCCTCTTCTCATCTCTCTACTTCCACTCTCTCCTATATTTTGTAAATAAATTACTAAAATTATTTAGGAATTGGCAACCTTTAAATATTAATATCCAACCAAAAAACCCCTTTTGCCTCTTACAATTGTACTAGAAAAGGACTTAGACTGATCATGTATCAAGTATGAGAGATAATTGTCTATGTGTGGCACTTATATATAAATTATGTCAACTGACCTAGAGGAAGGGCCTCTGGAACAACGTAAAACACTTCAGTGCAAGGTTCATGGGAATTTATGAAAAAAATATCTTAAAGAATGAGAAAGCATAAGTGGGTGGTAAACGGCACTGGTATTATTATTTTTCTATTAATGAAATTACAGATCTATTAACATATCATAATAAAGATCTTTCGTCACTCAATATGTTCTTAGGGGAGAAAAATCTAATATTTTCTTTCTTATAAATAATGCTAACCCTTGGTTTAAGATAAATGCATTCAGAGAAGGGGAAGTTGAGGGGTGAAGGGGGAAATAAGAGCATGAATCATGTAACCATGTTTACTTTTCTAAAAAATAAAAATTATTAAATAGAAAAAAGATAAATACATTCATTTTAAGATAAGTAAAAATGTTTCTTTCAATTCTCATGTGTTTTCATATCTCATCTTTGCATAAATAAGTATTTTCTTTTATCTAAGGCTTTTCTTCTTTTTTAAATATGACCATTCTTTTATTTTTTTGTTATTGATATATATCTTTCTTATTAACATCCTTCTATAGTAATATTTTTACATTCCTCAAACCATCAAATTCGTTTTGTGCACATAACTGTAATGTATTTGTCAGTTTTATTCGATATCAGTTTATGGTTCTCATTATCTATCTTATTTATTTCTGATTTGGGAAGTAGATCTATTTGTGTCTCCTAGTGAATATTGGTAAGAATATCACTCTTGTCTGTTTTTGAAAAGTTCCTAAATCACAGTTGCTCTTAAAAAATATTTTATATTCTTCCGGGTTGAGATGGAGGCAGAGTAAAAAGCATCTGCTTCACCCTCAAGAAGGTATAAAAAAAAATCCAGATGAACGAAGGGACCCCACAACATGGTGTAGCATTGAAGGTACGTGGAATCAGGGCATTACCATACTATAAAGAGTAGAAACAGCTCTTACTAAAATGCGTGCTGAGCAACCCCCACATACGCACACACCACCTACAGTGCCAAAGCAAGTGCAAAAGAGTCAGAGAGAATTTGGGGCACACATTAAGTCCTTGGCAGCCACCTGGGGTCACTATGGCAAGCTCCTGAGAGCAGCAAGACTTAAAACCCCAAGAAGCTAAAGAATGCATGGACTTTTAACACAGAACCTGAGAGCAGGCTCCCAGGAGGATCTTGAGAGCAGGTGTGGGTGTGGATCCTGAGCACAGGTGGATCTTGGATGGGGACCCAGTGCAAAGGGGTGAATAATGGTGGAAGCAGCACCCTGAGACTGTTAAAGGAACATCGGGTAGAGGAACAAGCAAGGAGAACACCAGGGGCTTGACCCTGAGAACAACTACACCTGAGACATCAAGAGCCTAAAGAGCTCCTCAAGAGCCTAAAGAGTATCCTCACTCCCACGGTCTCTCTGGAGACCGTGGGAGTGAGGATACCCCTGAGAGGGCACGTGGCTTACAATGGCAAGCCATTCACAAGAACCCCAAAAGAGAAAGATCAACACGAAAAATTATTTAACACTCGACAACTTTTATACAGAGAAAATCCAGACAACAGTGCAAAGAGCAGAGGAGAACAAATAATCATATCCAAACCTTCCCAAAACAATGAAAACTGGTCATAAGCTCTAGAAGAGTTCAAATCAGAGATGATGAAAAAGATGGAAGAGATCTGGCTAGAAAATAACAGTTTAAAAGGCAGATTTTCACAATTGGAAAAGGAAAAGCAGATAGAATTAGGCAGTTTGAAAAGATGCTCCAAAATCAAAAGAATTGATAAGCAAATTGGAGACCAAAACTGATCAGCTGGAAAACAGGATAAACCAAATCAAAAAAGAAAATCAAAACATTATAGCAAAAAAACAGTCTCTAAAGACAAGAATTGGGCAAGTAGAAGCCAATGATCTTTCAAGACAGCAAGAACAAATAAAACAAAGTCAAAAGACTGATAAAATAGAAGGAAACATGAAATATCTCAATGAGAAATTGACAGATCAAGAAAACAGGTCTAGAAGAGACAATTTGAGAATCATTGGTCTTCCTGAAAAAGCAGAAAATAATAGAAATTTGGATTCTATACTAAAAGAAAATATTCAGCAAAACTGCCTGAAGTTCTACAAGAAGAGGGCAATATAGATAGTGAAAGGATCCATAGATCACCCTCTACACTAGACCCAGAAAAGACAACCCCCAGGAATATAATGGCCAAATTCAAGAGCTTCCAAGTAAAAGAAAAAATTTTACAAGAAGCCAGAAAGAGACAATTCAGATATCAAGGAGCAACAATCAGGATCACACAGGATCTGGCAGCCTCCACATGAAAAGACTAAAAGCCTTAGAATATGATATTCAGAAAGGCAAGAGAACTGGGTCTACAACCAAGGTTCACCTACCCATTAAAACTGAATATACTTCTAGGGAAATGTTTGGGCAATCAGTAAGATAGAAGATTTCCAAGTATTTATACAGAAACGACCAGGACTAAATGGAAAGTTCGATAACCAACCACAAAAATGAAGAGAAACATGAAAAGGTAAATAAGGAATAGAAGGGAAAGAAAGAAAACTCTTATTTTTTTTAAATTTGACCCTTTAAGGGCTTCAATAAGATCTAATTATTTGTATTCCTATGTGGAGAAATGTTATGTATAATTCTCTGTAGTGAACTCTATCACTATTATAGTATTCACTGTTATAATAATTATAAGAATTATTCATAAGGCAAGGTTGGAATAATAAATGGTCTAAGATGATATGAGAGGTGGGAAATATGGGGGGTGAATAGTAGAAAACACCAAGAGAAACTTGAATGAATAAGAAAAATATGATATTCTATTACACACAAAGAAGGCATGGGAAGGAGAGGGGATGAATACTATTACAGGAAGGAGAGGAAGAGAGCATTAAGAGGTAGTATTTAAACCTTACTCTCAGTGGAATTAATCCTGAGAGGGAAGAGTAGATATATCCATTGGGATATAAAACACTAACTAATCCTACTAAGAAAGTCAGATGGGATAAACCAAGGGTAGAAGCAGAGTGGGGAGGTCAAAAAAAAAGGAGGGGAGAAGAAGGGGGAGGGAACTCATTAGGGCTTAAAAATAAAAAGATGGGAATAATAAGGGAGGGGGTAGAAAGGGAAGTAAATCAAGGAAGGGGACAAGGCTTACTGGCTTAAAGCAAACCATTGATACACTGGTTTAAAAGGAAATAGTGTAAGAAGTAGAGGTAGAACTAGGAGAGGATACTAAAATATCAGCAAATACACAACTGATAATTATAACTGTGAATGTGAATGGGATGAACTCACCCATAAAATGTAAGCAAATAACAGAGTGAATGAGAAACCAAAATCCTACCATATTCTGTCTACAAGAAACACATATGAGGTGGGTGGACATACACAAGTTTAGGGTAATGGGCTGGAGTAAAATCTTTTGGGCTTCAAATGAGAAAAAGAAGGCAGGAGTGGTGATCATGATTTTCTACAAAGCCAAAGTAAAAATAGATATGATTAAAAAAGACAGGGAAGGTCATTACATCCTGATAAAAAGCAGTATAGACAATGAGGAAATAACAGTGTTCAATATGTATGCACCAAATGGCATAGCATCCAAATTCCTAAAGGAGAAACTGGCAGAGCTCAAGAAGGAAATAGATAGCAAAACCATATTAGTGGGAGATCTAAATAATGAAGTTCTAGAAAAATGAGATTTAATAGATACGTGGAGAAAAATAAATAGGGTCAAAAAGGAATACACCTTTTCATTTGCACATGGTACATTCACAAAGATTGACCATGTAACAGGGCATAGAAACATTGTAAACAAATGCAAAAGAGCAGAAATTATAAATGTAACCTTCTCAGATCGTAATGCAATAAAAATGATAATTTGAAGCCAAAAGATTTTACTCCAGCCTATAACCCTAAACTTGTAAGGGCACCTGGACAGGCACAAAAACTAATTGGAAATTAAATAATATGATTCTCCAAAAACAGTCAAAAAAGAAATCATAGAAACAATCAACAATTTCATTGAAGAGAATGACAATGATGAGACATCCTATCAAACTCTGTGGGATGCAGCTAAGGCAGTACTCAGGGGGAAATTTATATCCTTGAGTGCATATATTTATGAATTAGAGAGTGTAGAAATTAATGAATTGTGCATGCAACTTAAAAAACTAGAAACTGAGCAAATTAAAAATCCCCAGATAAAAACTAAATTAGAAATACTAAAAATCAAGGGAGAAATTAATAAAATTGAAATTAAAAGTATTATTGAATTAATAAGACTAGAGTGAATGAATAAGACTAGAAGCTGGTACTTTGAAAAAATAGATAAAATAGACATGGTCAATCTAATAAAAAAAAATGGAAAGAAGAAAACCAAATTGAGAGTATCAAATATGAAAAGGGAGACCTCAACTCTAATGAAGGGGAAATTAAGGCAATCATTAAAAACTATTTTGCCCAATTATATCGTAATAAATATAGCAATCTAGGAGATATGGATGAAGATTTACAAAAATACACATTGCCTAGATCAAGAGCAGAAGAAATAGAATACCTAAATAATCCCATATCAGCAAAAGAAATTGAACAAGCCACCAAAGAACTCCCTTAGAAAAAATCACCAGGGAGTGATAGATTCACAAGTGAATTCTATTAAACATTCAAAGAGCAACTATTTCCAATATTGTACAAATTATTGATATAATAAGCAAAGAAGGAGTCCTACCAAATTCCTTTTATGACACAAATATGGTACTTATTCCAAAGCCAGGTAGATCAAAAACAGAGAAAGAAAAGTACAGATCAATCTCCCTAATGAACATAGATGCAAAAATAGAAGGACCCTTCCTAAAAATAATAAACAATATATACCTAAAACCATCAACAAGCATTATATGCAATGGGGATAAATTAGAAGCCTTCCCAATAAGATCAGGAGTGAAACAAGGATGCCCATTATCACCTCTATTATTCAACATAGTACTAGAAACACTAGCAATAGCAATTAGAGAAGAAAAAGAAATTGAAGGTATCAAAATAGGCAATGAGGAGACTAAGCTATCACTCTTTGCAGATGATATGATGGTTTACATAAAAAATCCTAGAGAATCAACTAAGAGGCTGGTAGAAATAATCAACAACTTTAGCAAAGTGGCAGGATACAAAATAAATGCACATAAATCATCAGCATTTCTATACATTTCCAACACATTAGAACAGCAAGAGGTAGAAAGAGAAACACCATTTAAAATCACCCTAGATAATATAAAATACTTGGGAATCAATCTAACGAAACAAACACAGCTATTATACGAAAACAACTACAAAACACTTGCCAAACAAATAAAACTGGACCTCAACAATTGGAAAGCCATTAACTGTTCATGGGTAGGACGAGCTAACATAATAAAAATGAACATACTACCCAAATTACTTTACCTATTTAGTGCCATTCCTATCAAATTACAAAAAAACTTCTTTAATAAATTAGGAAAAACTGTAACAAATTTCATTTGGAATAACAAAAGATCAAGAATATCAAAGGAAATAATGAAAAAAAAATGTGAAGGAAGGGGGCCTAGCAGTACCATATATCAAACTATATTATAAAGCAGCAGTCATTAAATCAATATGGTACTGGCTAAGAGATAGAAGGGAGGATCAGTGGAATAGACTTGGGGTTAATGACATCAGCAAGACAGTGTATGATAAACCCAAAGAGCCCAAATTTTGGGACATGAATCCAGTATTTGACAAAAACTGCTGGGAAACTTGGAAAACAATATGGGAGAGATTAGGTTTAAATCAACATCTCACACCCTACACCAAGATAAATTCAGAATGGGTGAATGACTTGAATATAAAGAGGGAAACTATAAATAAGTTAACTGAACACAGAATAGTATACGTGTCAGATCTCTGGGAAAGAAAAGATTTCAAAACCAAGGAAGAGTTAGAGAAAATTACAAATTGTAAATTTAATGGTTTTGATTATATAAAGCTAAAAAGCTTTTGTACAAACAAAAACAATGTAGTCAAAATCAGAAGGGAAACAACAAATTGGGAAAAAGTCATTATAACAAAAAAACTCTGACAGGTGTCTAATTACTCAAATATACTAGCAGTTAAAGCAAATGTATAAAAAATCAAGCCATTCCCCAATTGATAAATGGGCAAGAGACATGAATAGGCAATTTTCAGGTAAAGAAATCAAAAGTATCAATAAGCACATGAGAAAGTGTTCTAAATCTCTAATAATTAGAGAAATGCAAATCAAAACAACTCTGAGGTATCACCTCACACCTAGCAGATTGGCTAAAATGAAAGAAGGGGAGAGTAATGAATGTTGGAGGGGATGTGGCAAAACCGGGACATTGATGCATTGCTGGTAGAGTTGTGAAATGATCTGGCCATTCTGGCTGGCAATTTGGAACTATGCCCAAAGGGCTATAAAAGACTCCCTGCCCTTTGATCCAGCCATACCATTGCTGGGTTTGTTCCCCAAACAGAACATAGATAAACAGACTTGTATGAAAATATTTATAGCTGTGCTTTTTGTGGTGGCAAAAAACTGGAAAATGAGGGGATGTCCTTCAATTGGGGAATGGCTGAACAAATTGTGGTATATGCGGGTGATGGAATACTATTGTGCTAAAAGGAATAATAAACTGGAGGAATTCCATGCAAATTGGAGAGACCTCCAGGAAGTGATGCAGAGCGAAAGGAGCAGAACCAGAAGAACATTGTACACAGAGACTGATATACTATGGTAAAATCAAATGTAATGGGCTCCTGTACCAGCAGCACTGCAATGACACAAGACAGCTCTGAGGGATTTATGGTAAAGATGCTACCCACATTCAGAGGAAGGACTGCAGGAGAGGAAACATATAAGATAAACAATTGCTTGAATGCATGGACTGAGGCAGACATGAATGGGAAATAGACCCTGAACAAGGACACTTGTTACAACCAGTGGAAATGTGCATTGGCCATGGGTGGGGGGAGAGTGAAGGGTGAAGGGGAAAGTAGGGGCATAAAATATGTAAACAGATTAAAAACGAATATTAATAAATGTCTAATAATAAAATGTTAAATAGAATACTAGCAAAGAGACTCCAGCAAGTGATTAAGAGGGTTATCCATCATGATAAGGTAGGATTTACACCAGGAATGCAAGGATAGTTCAACATTAGGAAAAGCATCCACATAATTGACCATATCAACAATCTAACAAACAAAAATCACATGATTATCTCAATAGATGTTGAAAAAGCCTTTGAAAAAATACAGCACCCATTCCTATTGAAAACAGTGGAAAGTATAGGAATAGAAGGACATTTCCTAAAAATGATAAACAGTATATACCTAAAATCATCAACAAGCATCATATGCAATGGGGATAAATTAGAAGCCTTCCCAATAAGATCAGGAGTGAAACAAGAATGCCCATTATCACCTCAATTATTAACATTGTACTAGAAACACTAGCAGTACCAATTAGAGAAGAAAAAGAAATTGAAGGTATTAAAATAGGCAATGAGGACACTAAGCTATCACTCTTTGCAGATGATATGATGGTCTACATAAAAAATCCTAGAGAATCAACTAAGGAGCTTGTAGAAATAATCAACCACTTGAGCAAAGTTGCAGGATGCAAAATAAATGCACATACATCATCAGCATTTCTATATATTTCCAATGCACCACAGTAGGAAGAGTTAGAAAGAGAAACACCATTTAAAATCACCCTAGACAATATAAAATACTTAGGAATCTATTTTCTGAAACAAACACAGGAATTATATGAATACAACTACACAACACTTTCCAAACAATTAAAACTAGATCTAAACAATGGGAAAAACATTCCATGCTCATGGGTACGATGAGCTAACATAATAAAAATGACCATTCTATCCAAAATAATTGACCTATTTAGAGCCATACCTTTCACACTACCAAAAAACTTTTTTACTGAATTAGGAAAAACTATAACAAAGTTCATTTGGAAGAACAAAAGATCAAGAATATCAATAGAAATAATGAAAAACAAAGTGAGGGAAGGTTGCCTAGCAGTACTAGATATTAAACTATACTATAAAGCAGCGGCCATCAAAATGGTATGGTACTGGCTAAGAGAAAGAAGGGAGGATCTGTGGAATCGACTTGGGGTTAGTGATGTCAACAAGACAATGTATGATAAACCCAAAGAGCCCAACTTCTGGGGAAAAATCCACAGTTTGACAAAAACTGCTGGGAAATTTGGAGAACAATATGGGAGAGATTAGACTTAGATCATGTAATAAAGAAATTTAGGCAGGGTTGTAATAAGGGGATTAGGCTAGAGGTAATAAGGAGATTAGGCAAGGTTAGATTGCAATAAGGGATAAGGCAGGTAAAGGACTAAAGGTAATGTGAAGAGGGATAAAGCACTGTGGATAGGGGTTTGTGGATCCTTAAGGCAGTAAATAGATAACAAAGATACAGTGGTGAAGGTGGTAGATTGAGGTGGTAGGAGAAGTAAGGGAATGATTGAGTTTAGGGAATATAAACACTGAGGTATAAAAAGTTTCAAAGGCAGACAGCCACAGCCTGAGAGACACAGACTGGGACACAGGTTTGAGACAGAGACATTAAGGGAAACAGACTGATCCCTTCAAGTAGGAAGGGCACTTCTACAGACAAAGGTTAAGGCCAGCCAAGAATGGATTGAAACTGACTACAGGGCTTCTAGTCAGTTTCTCAGGTTCACAAAGGAATAGCTCAGAGGAAGGATTAAGATTGTACTTCCTCCTAAATGGATACCTCCAATTCCCTTCAGGACCCAGGAACAACATTATTCCTTTCTCCCCTTCTCCCTCTGTCTTTTTAATCAACTAATGAACTAGCCAAAGGTTTGATTCTTGACAAACTGGGTTTGTTGACTTTTAAGGTTGATTTTAAGGGATGGAGAGGTACAAGATAACTCTAACAGCTACCTAGGGAAAGCTTCAGCTAGGGGAGTGAGACAGAAATGTGAGACTAAGATAGGATCTGCCTAACTCACCCCCAAAGGGTTTTGTAACCTATAGGATTAGGAAAGTTTGATATAATGATTCAAGAGATAATTTGTTAAAAGGGTAAGCCCTATTTTACTAAAGGGAAACTATGTCTACCAAGTTTGAAAGCTAAAACTCCAAAATCCACCCTCCTTTTCAAAATCCCAAGAAATTTAGGAAGGGAAAAAGATGATTGGAAATAAGGGAGGTTATGGAGATATAAAGGAAGTCAATAAGCTAACAGATTTTAAGAGAAAAGCTGCAGAATATAAGCCAGGTTTTCAGTCTAAAGAACAGAGTTCAGTTGACCCTTCTCACTCTCATCAAGTCTCCAGGTCAATTGACTAACCTCAGGATTCTAAACCCTTTTCCAACAGTCAGAAACTCTGCTGTAAGGCTTTGCAGGGCTGATATGCACCCTATTTGCACTACAATGAACATCTCACACCCTACACCAAGATAAATTCAGAATGGGTGAATGACTTGAATATAAATAGGGAAACTATAAACAAGTTAAGTGAAGACAGAATAGTTTACTTGTCAGATCTCTGGGAAAGGAAAGATTTTAAAACCAAGCAAGAGTTAGAGAAAAATACAAAATGTAAAATAAATAATTTTAATTATATTAAACTAAAAAACATTTGTACAAAGAAAAACAATGCAGTCAAAATCAGAAGGGAAACAACAAATTGGGAAAAAATCTGTATAACCAAAAACTCTGACAAGGGTCTAATTACTCAAATATACAAAGAATCAAATCAATCATATAAAAAATCAAGCCATTCCCCAATCAAAAAATGGCCAAGGGACATGAATAGGCAATTTTCAGATAAAGAAATCAAAAGTATTAACACATGAGAAAGTGTTATAAATCTCTAATAATTAGAGAAATGCAAATCAAAACAACTCTGAGGTACCACCTTACACCTAGCAGATTGGCTAAAATGATAGAAGGAGAGAGTAATGAATGTTGGAGGGGATGTGGCAAAATTGGGACATTAATGCATTGCTGGTGGAGTTGTGAACTGATCCAACCATTCTGAATGGCAATTTGGAACTATGCTCAAAGGGCTATAAAAGAATGCCTTCCCTTTGATCCAACCATATCATTGTTGGGTTTGTACTCCAAAGAGATCATAGATAAACAGACTTGTATGAAAACATTTATAACCACTTTTTTTGTGGTGGCAAAAAACTGGAAAATGAGGGTATGCCCTTCAATTGGGAAATGGCTAAACAAATTGTGGTATATGCTGGTGATGGAATACTATTGTTCTCAAAGGAATAATAAACTAGAGGAATTCCATGTGAACTGGAAATACCTCCAGGAATTGATGCAGAGCAAAAGGAGCAAAATCAGAGGAATATTGTACACAGAGACCAATACACTGTTTTAAAATAGAATGTGGTGGACTTCTGTACTGGCAGTAATGCAGTGCCCCAGGAAAATTCTGAGGGATTTATGGGAAGAACACTACCTACATTCAGAGGAAGAACTGCAGGAGTGGAAACACAGAAGAGAGGCAACTTCTTGAACGCATGGGTTGAGGTGGACATAATTGGGGATGTAGTCTGGAAACTACCACACCAATGCAACTATCAACAATTTGGAAATAGGTCTTGATCAATGACACATGTTAAAACCAGTGGAAATGTGCAGCGGCTATGGGGGGGGGGGAGAGGTCATGTGGTGAAGGGGAAAGTAAGAGCATGAATCATGTAACCATGTTAACTTTTCTAAAAAATAAATATTAAAAAAATTAAAAAATAAAATAGTAAAAATATTTTATAGAAATTTCTTATGAATCTGCATGGCATTGATTCATTCCTACATGTATGGATGTATGTATATACTTTTATATATGGTGAGAATTCCCATGTTCATATATTTATAATGTACATGTATTTTATCTATATATGTGTATATGCATCCTGTATATGTTGACGCTTATGCTAATACACATTGTATGGTGACTCTAGCAAGTAATTTAAGTTTTCATTGTTTTAAAATATGAGCCTATAATTTTCAGAGAACCTATAGATCTGTTTTGGAGAGAATTTCTACAATGAGTTTCCCTACATAATTGAACAGTCGCCATCTAAAATTTGCTATCTCTCTCTGTCTGCCTCTGTGTTTGTGTCTGTCCCTCTGTCTATCTGTCTTTCTGACTCTGTTTCACTGTCTCTGTATTTCTATCAGTCTCTGTCTCTCTTCCTATTTGTCTATTTTGGCTCCCTCTTTTGCATAAGAATTGTTAATCTGCTAATAGGCATAACCCTACTCTTTCTTGAACAAAATTCATTATATGGCCCGCCTCTATATCACACCTTCTTCACTCAGTGGAATGGTTGCAGGATGTTGCTAGAGCATTGCTTTTTGGATAAAGGAATACAAATCTTATTTCTTCTAATATTAGCATTTCAACATTTCATGTTACTCTTTCATAACCACAAATGAAGAAGGAAATTTAGTATCATATTTGCTCATTTAATTTTATTTTCAGCTCTGGTAAATCTGACATTCCTCTATTTCATTAAATACCAATTCCCCTGGAGAATTTTGATCCGTATTGGTGGGTATATAATTCTAGGCTGTAGTGCTATTTTCTTTATCTTTCAGAATATCATATTCTCTGCCTTCTAGTCCTTTAATGCTACATTCTGTGTAATCTTCACTGTGCTTCTTCAATATTTGAATTGTTTTCTTCTGGAAGCTTGTAGTAATTTTACCTTTCCTATGAGTTCTGGAATTTGACTACAATAGTACTGGGGTATTTATTTCATGGTCTATTTCAGGAGGTGATTAATAGATTCTTTCATTTTCTATGTTTTCCTGTTCTTTGAGATTATCAGGGAAGTATTTCCCCAATGATTTCTCATAATATGGTGTGCAGGTTATTTTTATTTGTACTGGATTTCAGGTATTCAGATTATCTCCTCTGAATCTATTTTCCAGGTCTGTCATTTTTCCTGTGAGATACTTTTAGATTTACTTGTTTGCTTTTTTCCCCTACCTTATTTATTTGTTAATTTTTTTCATTTATTTATTTATATTTTTCCATGTATCTTGTTTTCATTAGCTTCTATTTGTCCAATTATACTATTTAGTGAATTCTTTTCTGCCATGAGATTTTCATTTTTGTTTCCATTAACCAATCCTACTTTTTAAAGTTTTTTTTTTTTCATTTTTTGCCTCAATTTCCTTTTGTTCCATTCTATTCCTTAGTGAGTTTCTTCCTTCAAGGTATTTTTTTGCCTCATTTTCCTTTTGGCCTATTCTAGTTTTCAGGTAGTTGATTTCTCCAGTATCATATCTACCCCTTTGAATGTGTTATTCTCTCAGTTCGCTCTTTTTTAAAAAAAATTATGTTCAAGTTCTTCCAGGGGTTATTTTGGAGTCTAACTTTATTTTAACCTTTTGTTTGAGAATTCACGTTTCCTTTTTGGTTTTTTAACTTCTTCTGATTTTGTTTTTTGGTCTTTCCTATCACTCAAGTAACTTAAGTAACTTTCTTAGGCCACTTTTTTTGGCTTTTAATCATTTTTCTAGCATCCCTCTCCCCCATTACCTTATCTATCTCTTGAAGTTCTTCTCTATTCATCCAGTAGAGCACACACTTATCTAAGCTTGCTGAGTACTCTTATACAGTACTTGGGGTAGGCTTGGCTGACCTTATTCCACAGTATATATCTTCTGAGGACATGGCCCCTCTTTCTTGTTTGGGTGGGGTTGTGGTTTTGTCTAGCTATATTCAGCACCCCATGCTCCCAATTCCCATTTTGTTTCATATGCTGCTCTAGGCCCCACTCTTCTACTTCTTTGCTCCTGTAAAGTGACCTGGTCTGAGCATATCTGTGGGCTCTTGTGGGCTCCTTTGTCTCAAGACTTCTACTGACACATAAGAGTGACTGTATTTTCAGGTTCCTGGAATAATAGGCTACTGTAGTTCCATATTTTTTTCTCTACTCCCTTGAATTGCCAAGACTCTGTTTCCACATGACTGTGAATAGATTATTATAATTCTAGCTCCTCCTCTTTGCTCACTTATAGGCTCAGGGTTCTGCTACCACATGAGAGTCTGTAGGTTTACTGCCTTCTCTGACTTTTATAGCTGTGTGGACTGACTTTGGCTAAGATTATTCTCATTCTGCTGCATTGTTGCCTCTGACAAAGTAATCACATGCTTTAATATTCCCAAGTTCTACCATTTCTTGAAGTTGTTGCTTGTACCACTCTCTTCTCTTACCCTATTGAGATGTATTCTTCCAACTTTTCTTTGTTTCTTTGTTTTAGGTGTGTGTGTGTGTGTGTGTGTGTGTGTGTGTGTGTGTGTGTGTGTGTGTGTAGGGTTTGGAAGAGTGGAGAATTCTTTACTTCAACATTTTAACTCTCAGCATAGTTCTAGTAAGTTTTTTAAAATCTATTGTTTGGCCAAAATATTGTCATTCACTCAAGGTAAATCTTTGAATAGAAATTAGAGTGAATAAATTGATAAAACTGATAATGACATTAGTGTGGTTAGTTTCTCTATTGTTCCAGACAATTGTGAAGCAAGGTGAGGATTACTGAGAGGCTTTGTTGATGCCTTCTACAAAATTATTTGATGACATTTTTTTTCCTTATATGAGAGAAATATAAGCCCTTTCAGGTACTCTGTATCACTTGGGCACACAGATTTTAGCTTGTCAAGAAAATATAATCAGCTTGTTTTCATCTGTAGGTTGGAGTGGGTTGGAAAATGACCCAATAAATGGAAAAGCAATAATAAACTACTAACAATGTTATCTTAGAGTAAAAATGTCTTATTCTACCTGATAATTTTAAAAATATTAATTTTTACTCAAGTATTTCTCTCTGAAACATATCAAGAACTATAAGAAAACATCAAGAATTATATCTGCCTGATAATACAAGAAAGCATAGCTATTTGAAATTAGACATAACTGAAAATAACTTGCTTGGAATGAGGTACCAGGGAGAGCCATGAAAAATCTGATCTTTATAAATTTCCAAAATAAGATTGCAGTTAACATAATAGAGATGGATATTAGAAACATTCTTAAAAAGAACTTAAGATAGTCAATATATCATCTTGAATGTAGAGAGAGTAAGCCTTTCCTTTTTTATTTCAAGTTCACTTGTTTATAGAATTAAAGAGTTGCTCATGATGATTTTTAATGCTTCTTTCAAATTCTGACTCCATGAATCAGGGAATATATTTATTGAATAAGATGTCAGTGGAGAGCTTCATTTTTACTATCTCATGAATAATTTATAATATTAAATTGTATGTTTTGATCATCAAAATAGGAAACAAACTTTAACTTGGTCTTCTATAAACATTTCTGTCCCTTGTTAAATTTGCTTTTGAATGATTGTTGATGATAGTCTCAATGAATAGTTTTGCGTATAAACATTTCTTGTAGAATAAGTTGGTCTTGAATATATTTATAAATGTAGGGAAAATATATTTCCCTACCTTTGTCTTCTAAGGAAAGTGAGTATCTGTCAAAACCTAATTTATCATAATAATTCTTTTATTAACTAACTCTGTGATTTTACAAAAATTAAACATTATTTTTCTCAATTTCCTCATCCGATAAAGGTGATAATAATAATTTATTTGTACATCTCATACATGTGAAGTATAAATGAAATGGTGAAAATGAATACATTTTGCAATATTAAGAACTAAAAACTGGTGGGAATTAATGAGAAATTATAGTTACTCTAAAGAACTGTATTCACTTGAAAACTATGAATGGGATAAAAACACACTGATATAGTAATAAAGCTTAATCTCTTCAATGCAGGCATTTCTTCAATAAAGTTAAGATTACAGGGTATTCCATACACATGCATTCCACAAACTTTTAAATAAGGGATTATTTACCAAATATACTATACCTTCATTTATGTTTTAATATTTCATATGTAACTGTGTAGCTCACAGTAGTGAAAATAAGACCCAGTAAAATCACAGCCATAACTTACAGTCAAACACATAGCCTAGGCATCAAGTGAGGTCCTCAAACCCCTCCTTTCCACCCCTCCTCACAGAAACTAAATGTTCTTCCAAGAAATTATCAATACAGGAATTCTGTGAGAAACTTGTTTAAATGGTTACACATTGACATATTGAATTATCACCTATAGAAAACTCTTTTTAGAGTCACTGAGGTCATCTAAATTCATTGTTCCCACCCTGTGAATCATTGACTTCCATTGTGAGTAATATAACCCCTCTATGTAATTCAATCTTCTATAAGTACCTTCTTGAAATCAATAAACTTTGTAACGGATCAGCAAGAAGCCTTGAATTTGTCAGTAAGTCTATCTGTGACTCTCCTGATCCCAACCTTATTCCTCTTATTCTATTTCATGACCCACAAATAAGTTGAAGAGCTGGACTCTACAGCAGTGAAAATCTATGAGTTGTTTATTTATTTTTCTTTTGCTGCCTGAATAGTTACTACCTTTTCCAGGTATAGTCATCCTAGATGAGATCTAGTGCTCAATTCTTCTCTTAAGAATATACCTTAACCAATATACACCCACAGATATTTTATTAACATTTAGATCACTTATCTTTTTTGGGTTTTTGGTATCATTATACTCTATGATTTATGGTGAACTAATTAAGCCAAGTAAACAAGCATTTTAGGCATATATTATATCCTAGACATTGGGATGTCTGGGGACACATTGATGAAAGAAAAATAAAAGTGTTTGTTTTAAAAGAATTCACACTCAGATAGATGACACACAATATATGGTCAAATTATCTATCTACCTGAAAAATTGGGAGTAGTCTATAAATGAAGGCATTAAGACTAAACAGGAATAAGAAAGGCTTCCTCACAACTACATAGTATTGTTGAGAATGTTCTGATATTGGGAGGAAACAATGCATTCTGGAAACAGAGAGAAGCCCATGATTATACAAAATATTGTATATTTTTCCCTCATGACATCCAGCTGGTGTTTCTTTTATTCAATTTAGATTCAAATCTTCTCTTATTCAAAGTATATTGTCTTTCTGCAATGCCTATCTGAGATATAAGTATTGATAGACGAATACAATGAATTATCTATTCAACTATGTTACATCCCCTCAATGTACAGCAAGCTATAGAAGCCTGTTGAAATAAGAAGTCATGCTAGAAGGACAAAAACAAATCAGATAAGGTTTTTTTAATTGAATGATTCTGAAAATATGTTTCACAGCAGATAAATTTAGTTACTGTAACATTATAAGTAAAATATCTTCCACTTAGCTTAGTCTTAATTGGAGCATTTCTCTGAGTTCAAAGTGTGAAGATATTATTAACTCTCCCCTTGCCTATTTTTAAATTAATCAACCTAAAACTTAAACACCCCTAGTTAACACTAAGTAATGGAGTTCCTAAGCCACTTACTAAGGTAGGTGACAAACTCCAGAAGTGACTGACCACCTCCTGGGCAGTGCTAAGCCAATTGATAGACTGCAATTGGTACCCATAAAGTGGAGGAAGAGACAGGAAGTGACATGGACTTTAAAAAGGCCTGAACTTCCTGTCCAAGAGGTCTTCAGCTTAAATCTTCAGCTTGAAGCTTGAGACTTTGGCTTGGACTGGGACTTTGGCTCTTGGACTGCTTGAGGTAAAACTTCTCCTGGATCTTCTTCCTTGGAGTTCATGTTGGGAGAATGAGTAGTTGACCCTCCTTTCCTGGCTTCTGGAGAGATTTGCTCTGGAAAGTCCTTTCGTCTTAGAGGAGGCCTCGTGAGTGGAACCCCTGTTTAAATCATGACCTGGTCCTCTGCCTGGGGGTTAAAAAGCCCTGCTGGGCTGAACTGGGCACCAGAGCAACTTTTAGTGTGATAGGCTAGACATCTTTTTTAACTTCTTTATATATTTCTCTACTTTCACTCTTTCTACCTCCTTGTAAATAAATTATTGAAAGTCATTTTGACTTGAGTTATAATATTTTTTAAATTGGCAACCACCATATTATTTCAGAATTCTTATATATTTAGTCAAATCCTAAATTTAATTCTTTACAAGAGTTGTTTCCACGTTTAAGAATTAGCAGAAAGTACTTTACTTTCATAAAAATTTAGCCTACACAAAATTAGGGAATAATATTTCTGTTTTCTTCCTAATTACTAACCTCAATACATTATTAGCTAACTGATATTAGGGAATATTATTAATTAATAACATATTAATTATTATTAATAATACTTGTACAAATACAATAATCAAATGATATTAATAACAAGTTAATATTATTAATAAACACTATTGACTGAAATGCATATTGGAATTATCTCTCTTTCATTTCTTAGAAACAGAAATTAAGTTGCCTGCCATATGTCTTGAGGTCAGTGTTGGAATTCCTTAGTTTTCAATAAATCATAATATAAAAAATCCATTGTGAAAAAATGATTTTGTTGTCAACTGCCATTTTTCTTACAAATTTCTTTTGAGTACCAGCAATTTTTTGCCATACAGAAAAAGAGTATCTTTGAATTCTATGAATCAAAATGTATTTCCAGTAACCTTTTCTGTATCTTCTCTGACAGGAGTCAATTCCTTTAATCAATTCCAATGTACACTGTGATTGAAATACATATAGTCCCTCATTCCTTAATTTCTTTTTAAACTGTACAAATTGTACTATATTTTTATAAACAATGTCTTACATGAAGTCCAAACCTCTTTCATTATTGTGCCTATGGAGGAGCTAAAAATATGTAGATTTAGATTACATTAATCCCACTGATGTCCATATCATATGGTACCATTGTCTGAACTACTCCTCAAAAATAAAACAATATTTTCAAAAGCATTTTCCAGACTGGACTACTATGATTATATGTCACAGTCAAAGCGGGTAGCCTTACAAGTTTTTGAAGAATGTGGCAGAAAAGAAAAAAAAAACTGAAAAGGAAAAAAGAATTAAACGAGACAGGAAAAGATATGAGAGAACTCTTTGGCTACTATTGTAACATCTGCAGTTGAGGAACTCCCTTTGAAAGAAGTTACAGAGACTCTAACATATATAAGTTCAACACAATATTATTTCCATGTCAGGACAAATCATATAATAATAAATTGTAGGAGAAAAAATCAAGAATTTATAAACAAAAGCTGGAGAAATAATAGAGACTCCAACAGGGCTCAGAGGCTCATGAGGCAAATCATCATGCACCTCAAGGTAATTTTAGTCAGTATTGGGGAAACCAGAGAAATAGCTACAGGAATCATGATTTGTGATGGTAAAAGGGAGGGGAAGGGATCTTGGAGTCTTAATGTGATGTCTACACCTTTCCAGACTTACATATTTTTGATGCCAAATTTTTGAGGCTGTTCCATTCCCTCATAGTAAAGAATCACATGTGACCCTTAAATTTTGGAACATTTATTATGATTGTCTCCTGGACACTGGGGTTTCCTGATCTGTCGTAGTGAGCAAACCCAATTCTAAATGTTATTCCATTGTTTCTTTAAATGTGGTAAGAGTGTTGGGGTAGTCTCAAATGTTAGAAAATTTTCTCAATACATAGAACATTAATTTCTCTTAATGCCTAATTTGCCTTAAAATCTATTTCAGAAGGATTTATTTTTGTTTACATAAAAAAATCAAAATATCATCCTCTCCAGATGATAATTGTTCTAATTGCCTGATTACTATCTGATTTTGTTCCTGGTCAGGCCTTCTTCCTGATAGGAGATTCTAACTCCTTCCTTTGAAATTCCTGAAGACATCCCTGAATCTCTCTGGGTCTCATCCTCTTCTACTGCAGGCCTGCTTAAGTCAGTTGTTCCTATTCAAATTAAGACAAAAGGTGCCCCACTCACTTTCATTCCTCAGTGTCCTTTAACCAAGGAAGTTATTGATGGAATATCCACAATAATTAACTCATTAGTTGAGTGAGGGATAATAATTTCATATAAATCTGAATATAATTTGCCAATTCTTCCTGTAAAAAAACCTAAGCCAGGCCCATATGGGAAACTTGTTTATTGCAGACAGTTAATAAACATAGTATACCTAGTCATCTAGTGGTTCCAAATCCTGCAAACATCATCTCCTTAATCCCTAGCAAAATTACATATTTTACACTTGTGTGTCAATGTTCTGCATTTTTTTCCATTCTTGTTCATATAAATTCTATGAGAATATTTGATGCCACATGGAAAGGTTCCTAGTAGATGTGGACTAGTTTTTCTAGGGATACATAGAGTTCGAATTTATTCTCTCAAATTTTACAATAGACTTAAGTACTATCCTTTTTATGGGCCCTACTCCAATTCAATATCTTGATAATTTGCTTTTAGAAGCATTAGATACACAGACATTTCAGGAAGACAGTAGGCATTTTCTCTTAGAGCTTCACAGGAGAGGCCACATTTTAGGTGAAAGGTTCAGTGTTACCTTCAAAATGTGGAATATTTAGGCTTTATTTTAATTGCTGGACTCTGCTCCATTTCCCCCAAACCCAATGAAGCTATTCAACAACTCTTTATTCCCTCTTCTAAGAGACAGTTGAGAGCAATCTTGGGGACAACAGGGTTCAGACAATGGATTTCACATTATGAGGAAATTACTAATTCTCTTTTACCTCTAACTAAAAATTCAGCACCTGAACCACTTAAGTTAGATTTCCAAAACATGTCAGCTCTCACTGAATCAAAACAAGCCATTATTTCTGCCCCTGCTCTGGGAATTTATGAATATAAAAATTCAATTACTAGATTCTATCTTCTTGACTCAAGCCTTGGGACCCAGAGAGCACATTGTAGTTTACTATTCTGCAAAGCTGGATGCAGAGTCACCTGGAACACCAGTAGCCTGCCTTCTGGCAGTTGCTACCACAATCTTGCTGGGTTCTCTACTCCCATGGTAGAGTCATGGTTGAGTTGAGTCATTCCCACTCAGTTATATTACCCAGGCATTCTCAGATCAAAGGTTTGCTAGATATGAGATAGGGAATGAAAATATCACTCTTAAATGCTGTATAATTTTTAATTATGGAACATTGTTTCTTGATTTGTTAGTCTATGGGGAACCACTATATAATTATGTATCAGAAGTGGACATGACTATAAAGCCCCATAATTGTCTACCTGACACACCATTAGAAAGTTCTGATTTAATTTGATACACTGAAAGTTCTTCTTTTATGAGGAATGATACATGCTGCAGTTGTAGCAGACCATTATACCATCTTAGCAGCTTCATTACCTTCTAATTTTACTGCTCAGGGAATAGAATTGCTGAACCCCCAATAAAGCTGTATAAATGCGTAGGGAAAGAAAGTGACAATTTATATGAACTCTGGGTATGTTTTGGGGGTTTGTCATGCTGTTAGTATGCTCTGGATACAGAGGAGTTTTCTGGCTACTTTAGTATTCAAGGGATTGTGGACTCAATTAAAAGAATCTAAATGGTCCCAGGTATTACCAATATAGTTTCCTATGTCTGTGTCTTTTGCCCTACAAGCCAGGCATATGATCAACAAGCTTTCCTTGCCAAAGCTTTTTGGTGGGCTTCCCCTGGCTTACACACCTTTTGAACAATTTGTAAATTGATTTTATCAGTATTACTAAATCTGGACATTATAAAGTTTGTCTTGTTATAGGGAACCTACTCACTAGATAGATAGAAAGTTATGTATGCTACAGCAGCTTTTGTTGCTAAAATAATACAGAGGGAGATTGTTCCCTGATTGGCCCATATGCATGCATTGATTCATATTTAAGAACTCATTTTACTGATTTTGTTTTACCACATGTTTACTTTTGGGGGGGGAATTACTCCCAAATTCCATATTAATGGCCCAATCAGAGAGGGGTTTGGTGGTAGAAAGAGATGAGCTAGTGACAATGAATCTCTCAACCCTTCCCTTATTGTGCCACTAACTCTGGACAAACTAAGGGAAGTTTCTCTGGAATGGTGGATTTCCACCTTTAGAGGAAGGGAGAAGGCTACCACAAACCCTGACCAGGTCAGCCAAGAGCCTTGGTAAACTAAAGCTTCCCCTTAGCCAGCTGATGGCTCTGCAGGGGATCTGGCTCTGTGAAGGTTTCAGTTAAGCCAATAGCTCTCAGACCCTCTTCCTCTCTTGGTCTGTGAAGAAATGTGGAGCTCACTATCTGACTGCTGTTAGTTTATTTGTGGATAACCAGGGTGGTTGATCAGGATGATGGGCAGAAGGAACTAGATTGCTCTAAGGATCTACGGCCCAAGGTTCTTCGCTTTAGGGAGCCAATTCAGGCTACAATCCAAAGTTTCTTCTTCCATTCCCTCTATCTCTAGTTCCTATCTTTATACTAAAATATAAATATGTTTAGGTAGAGTCTCTCAGTAAGGTAAAGTCAAGGACGGGGAGATTTGAGGGTCTGCTCCTAGATAGAGTTCTGACTCCCCAATGATCAAAAGATCTTCGTCTTGGTAGTAACAAAGGCTGCTGGCAGAGAAACAGGTTTCCAGAATTCACAGCAGTTCAGGGAAAACCTTCAAGTTGGCTTTCAGTTCGTTCAGAGCAAGCTCGTCTCTGTCCTCTCTCCTTGAGCTCTCCAAACCAAAAGCCCTGTCCTCTGGAATCCTTCCCAGAATTCCTCACTATCTCCAACTACCAACACTGGCTCATATTCAAGCATGCAACATTCTGTGCAGAAATTCTTTTTCCTCACCCTTGGTCCTTACAATATATACCCTACCATTCCCAGAGCTCAGGCCAAGTTAAATATTTGAATAGAAAACTTAAAAACATCTTGGCAAATTTTGCCCTGAGACTCACTTGAAATGGCCCAGGATCCTACCCTTAGCCCTATTTTACCTGCTCAGCATATGAGGGAAATATCTATATATTTTTTCACTTGAAATACTTTTTGGACATCCCCCTATAAAGGGCCAAAATTTTTTCCCTTGCAAACACATCATTACTATGGGAGGATATTTCTGTTGCTTGTGATTTATAGGAATTACATTTGATATTGCTTGAACTCCATGACTCTGGGAAAACAGTACATGCTTGGACTTCTCACTCCATTATCCATACACAAGATAAAAGGTATATGTTAAGAATTTTTAGCATGCTTGGGAAAGCCTTTCCAAGTATTCTTAACTACTCCAACTGCCATCAAAATTAGAGGAAAACATTCTTGGTTTCATTGCTTTCATATAAAATCAAGATTATCTACTGACACAAATTACATTCTGTCACATTGTTGCCTATTTTATTTTGGATTTGTTTTTGCTTTTATATTCTAATTTTTGGGATTAGAGACTTTATAGGTAAACATAAAGTTTACTCTTAAAAAAGCTGCTGTCAATTGGTACTGTTTTGATCTCAGCATTAAATTATATAGCATTTTATATGCATGCTGAGAATCATGATCATTTTAGAGATAAAATATATTTAACTTTTAACTAATCAATATGAATTTTTTCTTAATGACTATGTTTAACTGTCACTTTGTTCATCAAGGTTTGAGAAATTATCTATTTTTATTTTTATTTTCCTTTAAAATTTTTAAAAATGAGTTTATGGAATTATACCAGACATTTGGTATTATAGAATCATTTGACAGTGTCTAACAACTCTGACAACATTGCATACCCTAAAGCTTAGAATATTAAATACAGCCATTGGTTATTAATTCTTATAGAACTATTACTGATGGTTAAGTCTGATTCCAGAAAAACTACAAAAGAAATGCTAATAAGTCACTGATCATGGTGATAATAGTTGATCAAGGATGCCAATAACCTCTATAGGAATGATAAATGTCAGTGTCAATTTGGGGGAGCTATGCCAAGAGAGAATTGGAAAAGTGACTATTCAGCATTGTTCTGAGTCTAGCTTATTCTGATTTAGTTTACAAGACATGCGACTGCAGGACATGACAATATCCCTATGTGGTTCTAATTCTGGCTTGCTTTCCATATGATAGAGTAGAAATCAGAATAGGGGACCACATCCCCTTTTTTGTTAGATATGTCTTCATTTTTCTATTGCTATGGCAACTTTCTTTAGTAATGGTAGACAGGTAATTGCAATATTGTTACACCTGATCTAAATCCTTGTAGGATATGAACTGTTTCCACTATTCATTGAATATGTATTTGGGACTTGTTATTTAAATTAATTAATTTTTTCCTCTTATTGTTGGAAGAGCTGATTCATATTACTTGATGTGTTTTTAAATCAGTAACCTAGGAGTTTAACCATACATCCTTTCCCAAGTCAATTTTTGTTATAAATGAATACTTACCTTACTGAAACATTAATTTGTGTTACCATCAGGTAATGTTAAAATTAGATCCTGGGCAGTATCTTAATCTCTGGAGAAGGGATTGTGAAGCAGTCCTAAAGGACCATAGACAAAGATCTCTTTAAAGCCATTTTAGGAGAAAATATTGCCAATAACCTGCACCAGAAAAGCAGATGTCCTCGAGAAAATGCTGTAAGGACCATAATTATTACAAGTAGACTAAAAAGATTACAATAGAGGATGTCCTCAGAAATCAAATTCTACATCAGGAGACACTGTGTAAGCCTTTGGATATAATGACTTGAACTGTGGGGTTCGAGCCCTCCATCCATTTCTGTCTTTCTTGTGATATTATTTCATCTTAACTGTAAAAGCCCTGCTCCAAAAAGGGGAATGCCCTCTAATGACTCCTTGTCAATGAAACTGGCAATCATCTTTTTAATGTTAAGAAACACTCACAATGTAGTTAGAAACTCCATGAAGTGTACAATTTCTTTGGTTCCTTATGCACCCTGATAAAACAATGCTGAAATGTATAGATATTATATATGGCATGATTTATTGGAAAGAGCAACATGTTAAGCTCCCAAAGAATGAGAGAGGGGGCTGTGTGAAAATGATATGAATTGTATCTCTCTTTCTTTCTTTTAAAAGGAAAGTTTTGAAAGCCCATTTTCATCATTTTAACACCACTCTTTGATTAGGCCTTCATGGTTCATGGCTTCCTGGTATTTTATTTTATTTTTAATTAATTACATAATTAATTTAAAATATTTTTCCATGGTTATAAAATTCATGTTCTTTCCCTCCACTCTTCCTTTCCCTCTTGTAGAGCTGAAGAGCAATTCTACTGGGTTATACATGAATCACTGTTCAAAATCTATTTCCATATTATTAGTATTTGCAATAGTATGATCATTTAAAGTCAAAATCCCCAATCCTAATCCCATTGAACCACATTATTAATCATATGTTTTTATTCTGCATTTTTACTCCCACAATTCTTTCTCTGGATGTGGATATTGTTATTTTTCATAAATCCCTACGGATTGTCCTGCATCATTGCTTTGCTGCTAGTAGAAAAGTCTATTACATTCAATTGTGCCACAATGCATCAGGCTCTGTGTACAATATTCTCTTGGTTCTGCTCTTTTCACTCTGCATCAATTCACAGAAGTCTTTCCAGTTTACATGGAATTCCTCCAATTCATCATTCCTTTCAGCACAATTCCATCACCATAAGATACCACAATTTGTTCAGCCACTCCCCAATAATGGACACCACCTCATTTTCCAATTATTTGTCAATACAAAGAGCATAGTTATAAATATTTTTGTACAGGTATTTTTCCCTATTATCTCTTTGGGATATAACTCAGTAGTCAAGTATTGCTGGATCAAAGGGCAGGCATTCTTTTAAAGTCTTTGGGCATAGTTCCAAATTGCCATCCAGAATGGTTGGATGAATTCACAACTCTACCAGCAGTGTACTAGTGTCCCAATTTTGCCACATGCCCTCCAACATTTATTTTCCTTTATTCTCATATTGGCTAATCTGCTAGGTATGAAGTAGTAACTCAGAGTTGTTTTAATTTGCATTTCTCTAATTAGGACAGATTTAGAACACATTTTCATGTGTTTAATAATAGTTTTGATCTTTTTATCTTAAAACTGCCTATTCATGTCCCTTGATCATTTATCAATTGGGGAATAAATTAATTTTTTCATACAATTTTCTTAGCTCCTTATAAATTTTAGAAATTAGACCTTTGTCAGAGGTTTTCTTATAAATATTTTTTTCCAATTTGTTGTTTACCTTCTAATTTTGTTTGCATTGGTTTCATTTGTACAAAATATTTTAAATTTAATATCAAAATTATTCATTTTATATTTTTATCTTTCTTAGTCTTAAATTCTTTGCTTTCTTGGTCTTAAATTCTTTCCTTTCTCATAGATCCAACAGGTATACTCTTCTATGTTCACCTAATTTACTTATAATGTCCCTCTTTACATTTAAGTCATTTACACATTTTGAATTTATCTTGGTCTAGTGTGTGAGATATTGATCTAAATCTAATCTCACTTATACTGTTTTCTACTTTTCCTAGCAGTTTTTGTCAAATAGTGGTTTGTCTCAAAAGCTAGGATCTTTGGACTTATCATACACTAGCTTGCTGTAGTCATTTACTCTGAATCTATTCCACTGATCCACCCTTCTGTCTCTTAGCCTTCTGTCTCTTTTGATGACCAATGCATTTTACCACAGTTTAAGATATGATACTGTTATGCCACCATCCTTCACATTTTTTTCATTATTTCCCTCGATAGTCTTGATCTTTTGTTCTTCCGAATGAACTTTGCTGTATTTTTTTCTAATTCAATTAAAAAAACCTTTCTTGGTAGTTTGATAGATATGGCACTGAATAAGTCAATTACTTTGGGTAAGATTGTAATTTTGATTATATTGGTTCATTCTACCCATGAGCAATTAATGTTTGTCCAATTGCTTAGATCTAGTTTAATTGTGGGGAAAGTGTTTTGTAGTTGTGTTCATATAATTCCTGTGTTTGTCTTGACAAATAGATTCCTAAATACTTTATATTGTCAAGGTTGATTGTAAATGGAATTTTGTTTTCTAACTCTTACTACTGCTTAGTTGTGTTGGAAATACAGAGAATTGCTGATGATTTATGTGGGTTTATTGTGTATCCTGCAACTTTGCTAAAATTGTTGATTATTTCCACTAGTTTTTGAGTGGATTCTCTAGGATTCTTTAAGTAGACCTCCATATCATCTGTAAAGAGTGATAGTTAAATCTTCCATTGCCTATTATAATCTCTTCAGTTTCTTTTTCTTCTCTGATTGCTACTGCTAATGTTTCTAGTTTAATGTTAAATAATAGAGGTTATAATGGGCATCCTTGCTTCATTCCTGATCTTTTTTGGAGCTTATTCCCATTGCAGATGATACTTTCTGATGGTTTAAAATATATACTATTTATTATTTTTAGAAAGGCCCATCTATTCCTATACTTTCTAGTGTTTTAAATAGCAATGAATCTTGTATTTTGTCAAAGGTTTTTTCAGCATCTATTGAGATAATCATGTGATTTCTGTTGGTTTGGTTATTGATATGGTCAATTATATGGATAGTTTTCCTAATATTAAACCAGCCTTGTATTCCTGGTATAAATCCCAATTGATCTTAGGGAATAAGCCTCATGAACACATGCTAGAGTTTTTTTGCTGGTATTCTGTTTAATGTTCATTAAGGAGATTGGTCTGTAGTTTTCTATCTCTGTTTTTTTGACTGCCTGGCTTTGGAATCAATACCATAATCTTGTCATAAAATGATTTTTGTAAGACCCCTTCTTTGCTTATTTTGTCAAATAATTTGGATAGTATTGGGATTATTTATTCTTTAAATATTTGATAGAATTCACTTATGAATCCATTTAGTCCTGAAGATTTTTTCTTAGGATGTTCCTTGATGGCTTGTTCAAATTCTTTTTCTGAGATGAGATTATTTAAGTATTCTATTTACTCTTTTATTAATCTAGGCAATTTACATTTTTATAAATATTCGCTCATATCACCTAGATTGTCATATTTATTGCTATATAATTGGGCAAAAAAGTTGTTGATAATTAATTTCCTCTTCATTAGAGATGAGGTCATCCTTTTCATTTTTGATACTGTTACTTTGATTCTCTTCTTTCTTTTTGTATTAGATTAACCAGTACTTTATCTATTTTATTTCTTTTTTCAAAGTACCAACTCTTAGACTTATTCATTAGTCTAGTAGTTCTTTTTCTTTCAGTTTGATTAATTTCTCCTTTAATGTTTAGGATTTCCAATTTAATTTTTATGTAGAGATTTTTAATTTTTTCTTTTTCTATTGTTTAAATTGTAAACCCAATTCATTGATCTCCTCCCTCTCCATTTAGTTGCTGTAAGCCTTCAGAGGTATAAATTTTCCCCTACATAATGCTTTGGTTGTACCCCATAGATTTTTATATATTGTCTCCTTATTATCATTGTCTTTAATGAAGTCTGTAATTCCTTCTATGATTTCTGTTTTGGCCCACCAATTTTGAAGAATTAGATTATTAATTTCCAATTAATTTTAAATTTGCCTTTCCAGGGACCCTTGTTAAATATAATTTTATTACATTATGATCTGAACAAGTGGCATGTATTATTTCTGCTTTTCTGCATTTGTTTCCAATATTACTATGCCTTAGTACATACTTGATCTTTGTATATTTAACATGTACTTCTAAGAAGAAAGTATATTCCTTTTTATCCCTGTTCAGTTTTCTCCAGATATATATTAAATCTAGTTTTTCTAACATTTCATTCACTTCCCTTACTTCTTTTTTATTTATTTTTTGTTTTGATTTATCTAGTTCTGAAAGGGGAGTTACTTAGTATGGAGTTACTATTTATTTCCTCCTTATGCTCCTTTAATTTCTTTTTTAGAAATCCAGGTGCTAAACCATTTGATGTATAAATTGTTTAGTAATGGCATTACTTCATTGTTCATAGTACTCTTTAGCAAAATGTAATTTCCTTTCTACTTTGGCTTTGTCTGTTATCATGATTTGCTACTCCTACTTTTTTTTTTACTTTAGATGATGAATAAAGAGTTCAGTGCCAACCTTTTATCTTGAATCTGTGTTTGTCAACTGACTCAAATATATTTCTTAAAAACATCATGGATTCTGGTTTTTAATCCACTCTAGTATCTGCTTTTGTTTTATGGGTGAGTTCATCCCATTCATATTCAGCATTATGATTACTATCTGTGAATTACCCTTCATCCTACCATCCCCTTTAGATGCTGATTTATTCCTTTTCACTCTGTTCTTCCTCACCAGTATTTGGCTTTTTGTTACCTCTCCTCCTATTTTCCCCTCCCTCTAATAATTTCTCTCTTCCCTTCTCTTATTCCCCTTCTACTTCTCTGTGGGTAAGATAGAATTTTATACTCCACTGAGTATATTTGTTTTTTCCTCACTAAACCTGTTAAGATGAGAGTAAAATTTAAGCATTGCCTGTCAGCACCCTTATCCTCTCCTTTCTATAATGATTTTCATGCCTCTGTATGTTAAATAATTTCACTCCTGTATTCATTTTGGGGTGATATTTTAATCTTGGTCAGAGAGGATTCTTGTGGTAATACAGAACAGCTCTGATTCATGCCTCCATTTTGGCTCTGGCCCCTGAATTCTGGTTTAGATTATAAATTGCAGAAAAAGTAATAATCTGTAATATAGCAAGTCTTTTTCATTCTGGAGTTTTCTGTACCAATTATATATTAACTGATAAGCCCAACATGATAGTGTTCTGATTTGAACCCTGATTATATGATCATGTATTTACTAAAAATACTATATATAATTATATTTTACTGGGATTCAATAACTTTTCACTAGGAAGAACTATTTTGTATTATCCAAACTCCTCATCATAATCTTTAATAACAATATGATGTTCCTATATGTCAATAGGCATAAACATTCATTGTCATTGCCACACAAGGTGTGCAGCTTTCAAAACCTTCTGAGTGCCAGTGTGAGAAAGTTTATATTTTAGAAAGAAATTCCATATTGCTTATTTGGAATTTTACATGATTATGACTTATACTTCCCTCACATAGAAGTCTTTATGTCTGCCTGTCATTTCTATAGAATTTGTAATTAAGAAGAAACAGACAAGAGTCAAATTCATTTTTATGAAAAAAATGTTCCAATTGGGACTATTGACAATTAGAATATATCATCTTAGAATTCAATATATTTCATCTTTTATTATACATCTTTAAGGAAGACTAAGACTAAGGGAGTGGTAGGTAGTATAGTGGAAAGATAGCAGGGCCTGAAGTCACAAAGTCTTATTTTCTTAATTTCAAATATGGCCTCATATGTGACCCTGGGCAAATCAAATAACCCTATTTGCTGCAGTTACCTTCTCTGTAAAATGAGCTGGAGATGGAAATGTCAAGCCATTCTAGTTTCCTTGCCAAGAAAACCCCATATGGTTTCTTGAAGGGTTGGATATGACAGAAACAATAATAGGATACCACTTAATAGTTACATTCAAGTTCTCAAGCAATGAGACTAGTCATATTATTAGAAACCTTACTAAAAAGATTATTTCATGTTCTATCAATGCCTTTTGTAATGACATAATAGATGTTTGTTATATTGAATTCTCACTAATGATAAATAAAAAATAATTCAGGTCAAAAACATCTGATATCCAAATGATTTCAACAACATATACAATATTCTACTTTATTAATCTTCTAACTCAGCCGTCATCCTCATGATTATCAGCAACAACTAGAATTTTGAAAGAGTTTTCAATTTTTGAAAGTTATTTTTTTTAAAACCTTTGTACTTCGGTGTATTGTCTCATAGGTGGAAGATTGGTAAGGGTGGGTAATGGGGGTCAAGTGACTTGCCCAGGGTCATTGAAAGTTATTTTTATCAGCATTATCTTATTTTATCCTCACGAATGACCCTGGGAGGCAGGTGCTACAATTATCCCCATTTAATAGATGGAGAGGTTGACAGAAAAAGATTAAGTGCTTTCTCCAGGGCTGCACAGATGGGAACTGTATGAGGCCAGAAAAAGAATTTGGTATTTGTGTCTGACTCCAGATATAGCACTCTGTCCACTATATGACCTAGTTGCCTCCCATGAGGAAGGGAATTATTTCACTATCTCTTTTCTTGGACCTTCCTTGTTTGTTCCATTATTTGTTGTTCAACTTCATTTTAGTGATCTTTTCTTTTACACTATTGTTGCAACTGTGTATGTCATTCTTTTTTGTTCTATTTTCTTCAGTATTATTTCATATGAATCTTCTCATGATTCTTTGAATTCTTCATATAATTGATTAATTTGAAAAATTCTTAATTTTCTTTTCATACACATTTTTTTCCAGCCATTTCCCCAGTAGATGAACACTCACTTTATTTCCATTTGCAGGAAACCACAAATAGTCTTGCTGCAAATATTTGGGTCCAAGATGAACCTTAGTTTTTGTCTGACTTATTTGGGTTATTTTACCAAATTTGAGATTGTCAAACTAAAGAATATTGATGTTTTAGTCAGTTTTCTTACATAATTCATTGAGATCTAATAAGTTTGGACTATATCACAGCACTATTAATAGTGTGTCACTGTCTGGTTATTCATATGTCCTTTCCTTCATTCTTTTGAGTAAATATTTATACCAACCATGCTCACCCCAAACATGTTTTAACCCATTATTCTGTAGATTCCTTCTGGACCTTGCACCTGTATGGAATTCCTTATCCTACCCTATGTTTTTCAGTTCTCTTTTATATGTTATGTTTTGTTATTAGAATGTATTTGCTTTGAGTTCAAGGATTGTATTTTTTCCTGAATTTGTATTCTCAGTGTTTAGCATAGGACCTGGCACATAATAATACAAATTAATAATATTAATAATATATAATATTTACATAATGCTTACTATGTGTCAGGTACTATGCTGAGACTTTTACAATTATTATTCATTTGATCCTCACTACAAACATTGGAGGCAGGTTTTATGATTCCCATTTTTAAAATGAGGAAACTAAAGCAAATAGACTTGCAACTTCAATTTTAACATCAGTTTTTCCCCTGCATTCATACCACATATTCGGTCTTCTGACAAGTATATTGTTTCTAACTTCAAAACATCTCTTTATTATATGCACCTTCATTCCTCTTATATTGCCCAGGTTCACATAGCTAGTAAGTAACTAAGGTTGAATTTCCACTCAATTCTTCCTGAACTTCAGCTAGTCTCTATCCATTGTATAACCCAGCTGGTATGTTTATGTTTATCCTACACCTCTATTTACTTATGTATCACATATCTTTCTACTTGTCTAAGGATAGGTAGAAATCCTTTGTGTATCTAGGAGACAACATACACTCTGTCAACTAGGTTTGAAACCTCAATGTCTACATCAACTCCTTACTTGCCTTCACTCCACATATTCAATTATCAGGAATAATTGTTTCTTCTTTGCAATAACTCTTTATATTATATCTCCCTTTATTTCACTCATATTGCCACTACTCTGGTATAGACCTTCAACACCTCCTTCCTAGACTATTCTTCTGTTGGTCTTTCTTCCTCAAGTCTCTTCCAGTTGAAATCAAACCTACATTCATTTAACAAGATGATTTTCCAAAATTTTAAGTCTAATTATGTCACTCCTCTATTCAATAAAATCTACTGAATCCTTATTAAATTAGGAATAAATATAACATCTGACTTTTAAAACCTTTTAAAAACTTGTAACTTTCATACTGTAACAGTCTTTTTTATATTTTTATTTTTTTCTATGTTAATCCAGAGACAATGAACTTGTTGTTTCTCACTAATTTTTCCATCTCCTACCTACAAGCCTTTTCATTATTCCCAATATCTAGAATGCTTTCCCTTCCCAAATAAGTCTCCTGAATTAACCTGGTTTCCCTCAATAATCAGATAAAATTTAAGTTTCTGTAATAACCCTCCCCTTTTACACATATTTAGGCTTATTTAGACAAACAAAAAAAAACACATACAAATATACACACATATTTTTACTTAATGTAAATAGTTCTTTACATATTATAATTTGAATTCATCAATGGTAGGGACCATGAGTTTTTGCATTTGCTTATATACCCAGAGAGTATGGCAGTTAGTAAATACTTAATAAATACTTGTTGGCTGACTGCTTGAGGTGTATACTTGTTCTTCCCTCTATTTAAAGTCCTGTAATAGCTAGTTTTACATACATTCAGGTTATCCTTGATTAGTCTTTTAGTAGAGAATAAGTAAGCTTTCACAAGTAATGCTAAAGAATGGATCATAACCCTACCTTATTTTAATTGTTTTTTATTTAAATATTTATTCTTTTTAGAAAAATTTTCCATGATTCATGTTTTTACTTTCTCTTTAACCCCTTCTTCACTCCCTCATAGAGAATGCATATTTCTGCTGGTTTTAACATGTGTAATCAATCAAGACTTCTTTATATATTATTGATAGTTGCATTGGTGTGGTCATTTCGAGTCTACATGCCTAATCATGTCCTCATCCACCCATTTGCTCAAGTGTTTGCTTTTCTTCTGTGTTTCTACTCCTGTAGTTCTTCTTCTGAATGTGGGTAGCATTCTTTTCCATAAATCCCTCCAGACTGTCCTGGGTCATTGCATTACTGCTAGTACAGAAGTCCATTACATTCGATTTTACCACAGTGTATCAGTCTCTGGGTACAATGTTCTTCTGGCCCTGCTCCTTTCACACTACATCAATTCCTGGAGTGCTTTCCAGTTCACATGGAATTCCTCCAGTTCATTATTCCTTTGAGCACAATAGTATTCCATCACCAGCATATAACAAAATTTGTTCAGCCATTCCCCAATTGAAAGGCAAACCCTCGTTTTCCAGTTTTTTGCCACCAAAAAAGTGAGGCCATAAATATTTTTGTACAAGTCTGTTTATCTATGATCTCTTTGGAGTACCAACCCAACAATGGTATGGCTGGATCAAAGGGCAGGCAATCTTTTATAAACCTTTGAGCATAGTTCCAAATTGCCAGCCAGAATGGTTGGATCAGTTCACAACTCCACCAGCAATCCATTAATGTCCCAATTTTGCCACATCCCCTCCAACATACATTGCTCTCTTCTGCAATCATTTTATCCAATCTGCTAGGTGTGAGGTGGTACCTCAGAGTTGTTTTGATTTGCATTTCTCTAATTATTAGAGATTTAGAACACTTTCTCATGTGCTTATTGATACTTTTGATTTCTTTATCTAAAAATTTCCTATTCATGTCCCTTGCCCATTTATCAATTGGGGAATGGCTTTATTTTTCATAAGATTGATTTAGCTCCTTGTATATTTGAGTAATTAGACCCCTGTCAGAGTTTTTTGTTATAAAGCCTTTTTCCCAGTTTGTTGTTTCCCTTCTGATTTTGCTTGGATTGTTTTTGTATGTACAAAACCTTTTTAATTTAATATAATCAAAATTATTTATTTTACATTTTGTAATTTTTTTCTAACTCTTGCTTGGTTTTAAAATTTTCCCTTTCCCATGGATCTGACAAGTATACTATTCTGTGTTGACTTAATTTACTTATAGTTTCCTTCTTTATATTCAGGATATTCACCCATTCTTAATTTATCTTGGTGTAGGGTATGAGATGATGATCTAAACCTAATCTCTCCTGTATTGTTTTCCAATTTTCACCAGCAGTTTTTTTCAAATAGTGGATTTATGTCCCAAAAATTGGGTTCTTTGGGTTTATAATACATTGTCTTTATGACGTCACTTACCCCAAGTCTATTCCAGTGATCCTCCCTTCTGTTTCTTAGCCAGTACCATATCATTTTGATGACCCCTGTTTATAGTATACTTTAATATCTGGTACTGCTAGGCCACCTTCCTTCACTTTTTTTCCATTATTTCCTTTGATATTCTTGACCTTTTGTTCTTCCAAATGAACTTTGTTATAGTTTTTCCTATTTCGTAAAAAAGGGTTTTGGTAGTTTGATAGGTATGGCAGTAAATAGGTAAATTAATTTGGGTAGAATGGTCATTTTTATTATGTTAAATAGTCCTAGGCATGAGCACTCAATGTTTTTCCAATTGTTTAAATCTAGTTTTAATTGTTTGGAAAGTATTTTATAGTTGTGTTCCTATAGTTCCTGTGTTTGTTTTGGCAGATTCCTAAATATTTTATATTTTCTAGGGAGATTTTAAATGGTGTTTCTCTTTCTACCTCTTGCTGATATGAGATGTTGGAGATATATAGAAATGCTGATGATTTTATGTGCATTCATCTTGAATCTTGCAACTTTGCTAAAGTTGTTGATTATTTCTATTAGCTTTTTAGTAGATTCTCTAGGATTTTTTAAGTAGACCATCATATCATTTGCAAAGAGTGATAGCTTAGTCTCTTCATTGCCTCTTTTAATACTTTCAATTTCTTTTACTTCTCTAATTTCTACTGCTAGTGTTTCTAGTACAATGTTAAATAATAGAGGTGATAATGGGCAATTCATTAATCTCTGCCCTCTCTAATTTGTTAATACATACACTCAAGGATTTAATTTCTCCCTGAGTATTTCCTTATCTGCATACCACAGAGTTTGGTAGGATGTCTCATCATTGTCATTCTCTTCAATTAAATTATTGATTGTTTCAGTGATTTGTTCTTGAACTAACTGGTTTTGGAGAATTGTATTATTTAATTTCAAATTAGTTTTTGATTTGCTCGTCCATGTGCCCTTACTAATTATTATTTTTATTGCATTATGATCTGAAAAGGTTACATTTATTATTTCTGCTCTTTTGCATTTGTTTGTCATGTTTCTATGCCCTATTACATGGTCAATCTTTGTGAATATACCATGTGCAGCTAAAAAGAAGGTGTATTCCTTTTTGTCCCTATTTATTTTTCTCCACATATCAATTAAATATAATTTTTCTAGGATTTCATTTACCTCTCTTATCCTTTCTTATTTTTTTGTTTGATTTATCTAGATCTGAAAGAGGAATATTTATATCTCCCACTAGTATACTTTTACTATCTGTTTCCTTTTTGAGCTATGCCAGTTTCTCCTTTAGAAATTTAGAAACTATACCATTTGGTGCATACATGTTGAGTACTGTTATTTCCTCATTGTCTATACTGCCTTTTATCAGAATATAATTACCTTGCATGTCTCTTTTAATCAGATCTATTTTTATTTTGGCTTTGTCGGAAATCATGATCTCCACTCCTGCCTTCTTTTTCTGAGTTGAAGCCCAAAAAGATTTTGCTCTAGCACTTGACCTTAAACCTCTGTATGTCCACCCAACTCATATGTGTTTCTTATAGACAACCTATGGTAGGATTTTGGTTTCTAATACACTGTTTTTGCTTCTGTTTTATGGGGAAGTTCATTACATTCACATTCAGAGTTGTAATTATCAGTTGTGTATTCCCCATCATTTTGGTATTCTCTCCTTGTTCTACCTCTTCTTTCACTATTTCCTTTTAAACCAGTGGTTTGTTTTAAACCAGTCCTCCTTGTCCCCTCCCTTATTTTACTACCCTTTCCACCCCCTCACTTATTATTCCCCTCTTTTTTATTTTTAAAGGCCTAATGAATTCCCTCTGCCCTCTCTTCCCCTCCCTTTTTTGACCTCCCCACTCCCCTTGGTTTATTCCGTCTGACTTTCTCAGTAGGATTTGATAGAATTCTGTATCCCAATGGATATAGTTACTCATCCCTCTCAGGGTTAATTCTGCTGAGAGTAAGGTTTAATTATTACCTCTTAATGCTCTCTTCCTCTCCTTCTTATAATAGTATTCATCCCCTCCCTTTCCCATGCCCTCTTTGATGGTATAAAATAACTTATTTTTCTTATTCATTCAAGTTTCTCTTGGTGCCATCTACTATTCACCACTCCTCTTCTTTTCCTCCCCATATCATCTTAGACTATTTAGTACTCCAACCTCTCCCTAGGAATAATTCTTCTAATTACTATAAAATTGAATACAGTTTTTGAAAATTACACATAACATTTCTCGTTATAGGAATACAAACAATTTGATCATATTGAAACCCTTAAAGAGGCCAATTTAAAAATAAGAGTTTTCTTTCTTTCCACTCCGTTTCTTATTTACCTTTTCATGTTTCTCTTTTTTTTTGTGGTTGGATATCAAACTTTCCATTTAGTCCTGGTCTTTTCTCTGCAAATACTTGGAAATCGTCTATCTTGTTGAATGCCCATACTTTCCCCTGGAAGTATATATTTAATTTTGATGGGTAGGTGATCCTTGGTTGGAGACACAGTTCTCTTGCCTTTCTGAATATGTTATTCAAAGTCCTGAAGTCTTTTAGTGTAGAGTCTGCCAGATCCTGTGTGATTGTGATTGGTATTCTTTGATAT
This sequence comes from Gracilinanus agilis, assembly GCF_016433145.1. Taxonomy (NCBI): domain Eukaryota; kingdom Metazoa; phylum Chordata; class Mammalia; order Didelphimorphia; family Didelphidae; genus Gracilinanus; species Gracilinanus agilis. The sequence goes on along the minus strand of NC_058131.1, from coordinate 191,246,402 downwards.
CTTTATTGTCTCTTTCTGGCTTCTTGTAAATTTTTTTCTTTTCCTTGGAAGCTCTTGAATTTGGCTATTGTATTTCTGGGGGTTGTCGTTTCAGGGTTTAGTGTAGAGGGTGATATATGGATCCTTTCAATGTCAATATTGCCCTCTTGTTGTAGACCTTCAGGGCAATTTTGTTGAATAATTTCTTTTACTATGGAGTCCAAATTTCTATTAATTTCTGCTTTTTCAAGAAGACCAATGATTCTCAAATTGTCTTTCCTAGACCTGTTTTATTTATCTATCACTTTCTCGTTGAGATATTTCATATTTCCTTCTATTTTACCAGTCTTTTGACTTTGCTTTATTTGTTCTTGCTGTCTTGAGAAATCATTTGATTCTACTTGTCCAATTCTGGTGTTTAGAGACTGGGTTTCTGTTATAATCTTTTGATTTTCCTTTTTTATTTGGTTTATTCTTTTTTCCAGCTCTTTGATTTTGGTCTCCAATTTGCTTATCAATTCTTTTGATTTTGGGGCATCTTTCTTCAGTTGGGAATTTCTGTCTTTTAACCAGTTAATTTCCTTTTGAGCTATTTCCAACTTCTCTCACCATATCTCTTCCATATTTCTCATGATCTCAGATTTGAACTCTTCAAGAGCTTGTGACCAATTTTCTTTTTTTTGGAAGGCTTGGATGTGATTATTTGTTTGTTGTCCTCTGCTGTTTGCTCTATTGTCTGGATTTTTTGTGTGTCATTGTTGTTGAGTGTTATAGATTTCTTCTTGATCTTTCTCTTTTGAGGTTCTTTTGTGGGGCTTGCCATTATTATTATTTCTTTCTCAGTCAGAAGTGTGGGTGAGTCAGACAGGCTCTCTGTCTATCCTATTGAGCTGTGGAGCAGGTTTCATCTGGGTCACAGTGTCGTGCTTTCTCTCATCTTTATCCTCAAGCCCAGGGTTGGTCAGAGCTCTTTAGGCTCCTGAGGTCTCAAGTCTAGTTGTTCTCATGGTCAAGCCACCTGGTGGTCCCCTTGCTTGCTCCTCTGCCTGAAACTCCTTTAACAGCCATCGCTTCCACTGTCATGCACCCCTCTGCAAGGGTCCTCACCCAAGGTGTGTGCCTGAGCTCAAGGTCTTCACCTGAGCTCTAGTTCTGTGTTCAAAGTCCAGTTCCTTAGCTTCTTGGGGTCTTAAGTCTTGCTGCTCTCAGGAGCAGGCCCTGATGATCCCAGGAAGCTGTTAAGAACTTAATGAATGCCCCAAACTTGCTCTAACTCTTGTGTGCTGCCTTTGGCACTAAAGGTGGTGTGTGTGGAGAGGTGGTTGCTCAACTCACGTTTTAGTGAGAGCTATTTCACCACCTTATAGCATGGGAATGCCCCAATCCCACGTACCTTCAATGCTGCGCCCTGTTGTGGGTCCCTTCATTTTTCTGGATTTGTTTTTATGTCCTCTTGAGGAGTCCTATATGTGTGTGTTAGGAATGGTTAAGCAGCTGCTTCTACTCTGCCAGCACTTTAACCCAGAAGTCCCCCCTACCTTTTTGTAAATGAATGAAATTTTTAGAAAATAAAGATACCACTGTATTGATTATGTATAGTTTATGAAGAAGGCAGTTGATTCAAAAGAGCAAAATATTGCCTTCTATCAAGACTTCTTCCATCCAAACATCAAAATAATTCATAATTCTGTAAGTAATTCTAATAACATAAAAAAAGAAACTCAAAATTACTATCTACTCTTAAATATCAAATTAGGTATGGAAAAGAGAAAGGTATGTACACCATACGTATTTATAATCGTAGAGGATATTGAGTCCAGTTCAAAGATTATTTCTTAGTTGACGAGATTTCCAAAATGCTCCTGTTTGGGTTAAACCTATATCAATTTCATCAAGTCTCAACATGTTACAGAAGTTTTTTGCCTTGATCAAGTACCATTTGTTTCATTAAGGAAAGGAGACCACTATTACTCTGAAGGCCGCTAGGACAATTGTACTTTCATTTTGCTATCCTTTTTGGGTTCTGGTCATTTTCTGGCTCTTACAAATGTATCCAGGTTTGCTTTCCCTATTCAGGAAATATGTTAAGGACAGAATTCAAAAAATGAAATATTTGTACATTTTTGAACTGGAGTGGACAAAAGGAGCTAGGAACTTATTATAAATACAAGAATTGGGGCAGCTCGGTAGCTCAGCTTGATTTACTCAAATGAATCCATCTCCTCCAAAAGAGGAAATATTCTACAATATTTCTTTTATATTTGGGGCATGTAGAATGGGAAGAATTGGAGGAGAAATTTCGGGAAAATTCTAAACCTTGAAATTATTACAAAAAATTAAAAATGGGAAATGTATACATGAATAAAAGCCATATTTCCTGAAACACAAATTTATGAGAAGGGAAGATTTTTATAAGATATTAAATTACATAAAAATAGAAATTTGTTCTTTAAATTCCAGTAAAATCATCTTTAAATGCTAGAATAATAGAAATTTTAAAAATAATAGTTTATAGAGGTGGTAACCATTATGCTGTGAATCCAGGGAGGAGAAAAGCAAACCATACTGACAGAGACAATCTTAAGGTTAACCTTTTAGAGGTTTTTAAAAATAGGACAATCCATAGGACAAGCATTACAGAAACTGAAATATCTTCAACAGGATAAAATAAGTATTAGAAAAACTAGTTATTTGGATATGAGAGGAAATAAATACAGTTGGAATGTCATTTGGTGATAGTGAAGGAGATAAGTTTAAAGAAATATATATGAAGGAAATATTTTAAGATCAGAAATGTTGCTTCAAATTATTTCAATAAATGTTTCAAGAACTTCTTCCCTTAAAGGGGATGTTAGTGGTGTGAAATAAAGCAGAGATTTATTCTCAAGATTAAAGTAAGGGCCTAATATTAAGAGATCAAGATTAGCCCAAAAAAGAGAGGACTACAATAATTGTCTACAAGGAATTTGAAACTGTCAAATGGAGAAAAGAATAGATTCACTTTGTTTTGCATTACAAAGCAGAAGCAAATGAGTGGAAGTTATAAGGAGGAAAAGTTAAATTTGAGGTGTTTAGGGGATGTAGAAAGGGCTCACTGGGAGAAAACAGCTTTCTGACGATTTGAACTACCTAAATATTGAATGGCTTATGTCAAGAATGTGTGGAACCTGAAAACTTGAAAATATTCAGATAGAAGACAGAAAAAATATTTGTCAAATATGCTATTGCAGAGATTCTTTACATGAATAAGTTGGCTTGCATGTCTACCTAGGTCTTTTAAAACTTTATTCTTTTTTTCTGTGAATTTAGTGACAAGAATAAAATGTAAAAAATGAGAAAGTCAACAGAAATAGTACCCCAAATTCCTGAGTGTACCTAATTTCAGAATATCTTGTGAGACAAAAACAACTGTTCATGAAGAATGAAAATGTCTCCACTGAGTCTACATTAAACTTCTTGGAAAGTAAAGATTATCTGTGGAAATGACAACCCTATATCATAATTTAGAAACAGGTGGCCAGTTTGGGTGACTAAAAAATTAGAGTGATTAGCTGAGGTAATGAAGAGTGATAAATGAATAGGTTAAGTTGAGGAAGTATGTTAAATATCAGTTGAGTGCTGTGATGATAAGCAGTGGGTGGTAGGGGTGGGAAGATGGAAGAAAGAGCAATCAATAGCAGTGGAGTAGCAATCAATCAAGCAAAATCACTAGGCAATCAGCTGCAGTCAAATTACCAATCAATTGGGAGTAGAAAGGTGAAACAAATGGCAATAAATAGGCAACCAAACAGTAATCACCAAGCAATCAGCAGAAAAGTGCAAAAAAAGTGAAGAAGTTAGTGGAGTGTCAAGAATCATGGTCCCACAGGGTACACATAAACATGAGGAGTTAAAAAATCAGTTCAAAATTAAAGTAAGTCTCACAAAGTTTTTATCAGAATGTTCTGAATATAGAGTGTGTGGATATGAGTTTGAATCTATTCTTTTCTTCTTGTATGACCTTGGTCAAGTTATTTTCCAGTTTACTTGTTAGTATCATGGGAGTTAGAGTGGAGTAGTGGTTTTGTAAGATACATTTCATCTCTAAATATTAGCAGCTGTCTGTGTAATAGTATGTTGATTTATAAAACTAAGAAAACAATAAAATATGCTGTTCAAGTCAACAAACCAGGTGACTACTTTTTGGAGATGCTATAAGAGAATTATTATTCATTTATGTGTTGGACCAGATGATTTATGAGGTCTCTTACAGCAAAAATATCTGTGATTTTATGATCTTTCAAAAACAAATGTTATTTCAGCATCTTCAGGTCCAACATTTTCATGTGTATTAGTCAAATTTAACTCTTTCTTAGGACTCTATTTCCTCTTTGTAGCTTTGTTTTCATAGGTAGCCCAAATATTCCTTTTTTATTATTTTTTGGCTAATTGAATTTAGTTTTATTGGGAAGAATGTTCATATATTAAACAAAAGCTCTACGAATTCATTTGTAGGGAAAGGCTTCTATAGGCTTATCTGTTACAAATAGTAATATGGAAAAATGAAGTTTTAAACAGTTTTTCACCATGTTAGTTATAACTACAATTAAGTTTACCTCTGTAGTTTATAAGAAATCACTGTGGTTGGAATTTAACTCCAGCTTCCAGGAACTTCAGCTAAAGAGTGATATCCAAAGCACAGGTATGAATCTAGGAGACTGAAAAAGAGGAGAAGCAGAATTGAGAAAGGGAGAGTATGGAAAAGGAAGGAGGAGGCAGAAAGAAAAAGGAGGAAGGCATAATGAGTGTATTCATTCTAGGATAACTAAATTAAAGATTTTATTAACACAGAATCAGCATTCAAGAAAAGGACAAAAGTTTACTAATTAGGAAAGATGAAAAGGAGATATTGTGTTTTTATAATATGAGCAGAATTATTAAAAATAGTATATTGAACTATATGAAAATGGAGAAATATAGGATGTATATGATCAGACTGAAACATATATGTAATATATATGTAAGTATATATGCGAAGGTTGCTGAAGTAAAAGATGTTATCAGAAAATATATGATTGAAAAATTGGATTGGTAATGCGGTTAGGTAAAAGAATAAACAATGTATAGGCCATATTCTCCACTGTTATCTTCATGATAGTAAGAGAAATTAAAGCTGCATTCAGTCACAAATGTGAATCTCATGTCATGAACTTAAAGGAGGATATCAATAAAAGTTGCATAGAAAGGCCAATCTGCATAATTGGAAAGAAAAGCCATATAGCCAGGAACAACTATCCATTCAAAATTTTAGAACACTGAAAAAGAGATTATGAGTTATTCATCTTCAAAATTTCTTGCTTTTAAATTTTTAATGAGATTTTCAATAAATGAAGCAGGCCCATGTTGATAAATCAGAAGGACCAATTTGTTTTTATCTCATCTTAGTTTCAAATACCAAGGTAGGTAGACTAGAAGCATAAAGAAAGCCTACTTGCAGTAACTTTCCTAAAGAAGTCCTTCTGATGTTGGAATATCCATAAATTTTGGCCTTCCAGTATAGTCTTAGATTTGCTCTAAGAAAAAAAACCTAAGAATTTTGAACATAAACAGATGAAGAAATTCACCACATTTGCCTGAATTTTGCCAGGTATTCTTCCATATTAGAGAAAAATCATCTGATTTTGTATGTAAATGAAGTATACAAAGTAACTAGAGCAAGCTACTATGGAATATATTTACATGCTTTTTAAATATTGCTTTGGTTGGTATATTCTGTCACAAAGAGAAATTGATGTCCTCAATAAATAATCTGATAATAGACACTCCCATTTCCACATAGCTTTAAGATTTAGAAAGTATTTTTAGTATTGCTCCAATGACAAAATTTCAGATAAGTGGGAACTCAGTGTCTATCTTGTACAACTCATTTCTGAAAAAAAAAATTAACTCTGGAACTTATCTGGCAAAGAATCACTCAATTTTTTTAAAAGAAAAAAAAAAGAAAGAAAAATAACTCCATTGATTGAGACATCACTTCCAAGAATGCCCAACTGACTCTTCCTAATAGACACTCCCTAATAGTGAAATATTATTGTACCAATTCTATAATTAAGGATGCTAGAGATCAAATTTAATTTAATTTGCCCTATATCATGCAAAACTTCAAATTTATCTCTTCCTACTCCAATTCAACATTTTTTAAACTATGTAATCACTCTATATTTCAAAAGCAGAGTCTCCAAGTTACTTTTATCTTGGTATTCTTCTAATTATTCTATTTAGCACTAGGATATTTGCTCTAAAGGACACTTTTCATATCATTGCCAAATTAATTTTATAATATAGACCTCTGATAATGTTATTCCCTTTTTAACAACAAAATAAAAAAAATAGTAATGATTTTGATTTCTACCAAAGTATGACTAAGCACCTTAAATTTTTACTTAAGATTGTCCTACACTTTGTCCCTAATCAACCTTTACAATTTCATTACTATAATGCATTAAAGTATTCTGCATTTTGAGATCTGCTTTAAAACCTACTGTTGTTTCATTTGGAATTTTCTCTTCTCTTTTCTTCAAACTGTCTCTAAAGTCAAAGAGAAGTGATTTTAAGAAGCCTTGTGTTATCTCCCTTACCTTGCACCAAAAATCAGATGTGTCATGTCTTTCTCCTTTGAATGGCAATTAAATTTTTAATTTTTTTTCAATTTACAATTTATTTCTCACACTTACTTCATCTATCCTTTTACACTGTCCACTCCAAGAGGGCAGATTTTCTTATAATTGTTCCTCTTCAAAAATGTATGTACAAAATTTCCATATGTTAGTTAATAAATATTAAATGGATTAACAGTAAACTGTGATGAATATTCATTTTGCACAGCAGAATACATTACTGCCAACTAACAGCTATAAAAAGTCAGTGTTTTAAACAGTAAAGAAATACTTTGGTCATTCATCCAATGATTCAATATAGGTATTAAATCTTAGTCTAGAAGCCAAAGAACATGAGTTTAAAGAATTAATAGGATGTTAAAATAACAGTAATTCATAAAAGGAACAGAGGATTATAGAATTTAAAGCTAAAAAAGATCATGAAGTTCATCTAATCCAACACTTTTACTTTATGGAGGAGGAAATAATAATAGCTCATATATCTATAGCATCATGTGTATAACAATGTGATATTACAAATATTATACTTATTTTACATATGGAGCATCATAAGTTCAGACAGGTGATATGACTTGACTAATGTGTTACAATTAGTAATAGAACATTATAAATACACACACAAGCATATTTTTTCAATGAACCTCTTTTTACATATATTATCTTATTTGAACTTTCCTGAAAACCTGTGAAGCAGGTGCTTTTATTATTCCTTTTTTATAGCTGAGGAAACTGAAGCTAAAAGTTTTTAAGTGCTTTACTTACTGTCACACATCTTTTTAAAGTTTTAAATAGCATTCTTAGTTAGGTATTTCTTATTCCTGGCTTAGAACTTCATATACTATGCAACCTTTCCTGTCTTCAAAAACATTCCTAGAATAACAATGAAAGATTATCTCTAGCAGTAGGTACAGGCTACTTAAAATATGCTTTGGGGGTGGTAAGATGGGAGGAAAACAAAGAGTCAAAGAGATATATTTACCCCAGAAAATGTAGTGGTCCTCATTTCTCTTATGGAGACTCAGAATATTTCACTTCAGTCTATGGGACTCCTAAGATGAGTATTGTATCCTTTGGATCCCATTTGATTTGGCATATTGAATTCTCATCCTACAAGTGGATTAAAGCACTGAACTTCGCTACATTTCAATTAGCTACTCTTGCATTCACAAGATCACTGAATGTCAGAGATAGGAGTAGCATGAGAAATTCTATAGTGCAATGATCTCACTTTAGAGATGTAGAAACGGAACCTTAGAGGAGTGAACTAATTTATCCAAATATGCTAATCTGGTGAAATACAAAGTTGAAACTTATATTAATGAATTGTCATCATTTTGGATAGAAAGTCTATATAAGTTACAGATGAACCTTCAGTCTCTGAATAAGTCTAAATCTCTCCCTCAGGATTGTAAAAGTAGAATTGAGATTTCAGGAATGATTATTTCAACCAGAGAAAATTTCTACTATTGTTTGCTCCTCAAAAAGATTATCAAATAAGTTTCAATTAGACAGTTCTAAGTAGTTTTTAAGATGGGGAGCAATATGACATAGAATTTGCATGTGTAATAGCATAAAACATCTTTCCATATTAGTCTTTTTATGAAAGAAAAGTGAAGAAATAAAGTGAAATATAATACGTTTCAGGCAGCATTAAGTCTAGATCATTTCTTCCTAAGGAGGCAAATTACATTTTTCATGATGAGTCCTTGAAGATTTTCTTGGATAATGGTATTACTGGGAATATCTAAGCAATTCAAGTGTGTTCATTATATAACATTGCTGTTACTGTGTGCAATGATGTTCTGCTTCTCATTTCACTTTGCATCAGTTCACATAGGTCTTTCCAGACCTTTCTTAAATCATCCTTCACATCTTTTATACCACACGAGTATTCCATTACAATCATATGCCACAACTTATTCAACCATTCTCCAATTGATGGATATCCCCTCAGGTTCCAATTCTTTGTATCACAAAAAGGGTTGCTATATTTTTACACAAACATGCCTTTCCTCTTTTTTTTTACAAAAAATCTATTTTGGATACAAACCTAGAAATGATATTACTAGAAAAAATGGTATGCATGGATTTAAAGCTCTTTGATCATACTTCCAAATCACTCTCCAGAATGGTTAGAGCAGTTCACAACTGCACTAGAAGTGAAATGTCCCCATTTTGACACATTCCTCCAGCATTTATTATTTTCCTTTTCTATCATATTAGCTAATCTGATAGGTGTGAGGTGGTACCTCAGGATTATTTTAATTTGCATTCCTCTAATCAAGAGTGATTTAGAGCACTTTTTCATGTGATTAAATATAATCTTGATTTCTTTATCAGGAGATTGCCTATTTATATCATTTGACCATTGATTAATTGGTGAATTATTTTTATTCTTATAAATTTGTCTCAGTTCTCTATTAAGGACTCTATCAAGGAGAATTGCTGTAAAATTTTTCCCAGCTTCCTCTTTTTCTTCTATTCTTTGTTGCACTGATGTCATTTGTGCAAAATATTTTTAGTTTTATATAATCAAAATTTTCAATTTTATATTCTATCAAGTTTTTAGCTCTTACTTTGTATAAAAATTCTTCGCTTCTCCATAGATTTAACAGGTAAACTACTCTATGCTCCTCTAGTTTCCTAATGGTAATACTTTTTATGTTAATCATTTATCCATTTTGATCTCTCTTGCTAGAGTATGTGAGACATTAGTCTATACTCACTTTCTGTCATACCTTTTTTCAAGTTTTCTGAGCAGTGTTTGTCAAAGATTGATTTCTTACACAAAAGTTGGATCTTTTGGTCTAGGAAACAATAAATAACTATTCTATTTCTTATCCAATACCAGATTGTTTTGTTGATTAAAGGTGCATAAAATAGTTTGATATCTGATATTCCTAGGGCCACTTTCCTATTTTTCAATGGTTTCCTTTATATTTTCAAACTTTTTTCCATAAGAATTTTGTTATTTTTTCTATTCTTATAAAATAATTTTGGATCATTTTGATTGGTATGGTATTGAATAAATATATTAATTTGGATAGAATTGTCCTTTTAATTTTTTTTGGATCAACCAACTCATGAGCAATTGACTTTTTTCAAAATGTTTACATGTGACTTTATTTTTGTGAAAAGTGTTTTGAAATTGTGTTCATATAATTCCTGGGTTTGTGTTGGCAGGTATACACCCAGGTATCTTATATTATCTACAGTTAATTTAAATGGAAGTTTTTTCTATGTATTGTTGTGCTTTGTTAGCAATATGAAGGAATGTTGATGATATTTGTTGATTTATATCCTGCAAAGTTGCTAAAGTTATTAATTAATTAAGCTAGTCTTTTAAATTGATTCTTTAGGATTCTCTAACTATATCATTATATTGTCTGCCAATAAGTAATATTTTTCATTTCTTCATTGCCTATTCTAATTTCTTTTATTCCTTTTCCCCCACTTATTGCTATTCTAATAGAATACTGAATTATTGTGGTAATAATGAAGATCCTCACTTCTCACCCCTGATCTTAGAGGAAAGGGATCTAGTTTATCCCCATTATAGATAATGTTTACTGATGGTTATATATATATATATATATGTATATATACACATATATATATACATATATATATATAGTATTTTTTTCATTTTAAGGAATACTTAATTATTCCCTAACTCTCTAGTTTTTTTTTAATTAGAATGAATGTTTTTTTTTTTGTTAAAAGTATTTCTTCATCATATGATTTCTGTTGGTTTTGTTATTTATAAAGTCAATTATGCTGATTGTTTTCCAAATAGTGAGCCAGTCTGACATTCCTGGTATGAATTCCACCTGATCATAGCATATCATCTTCATGATATATTGCTATAATCTCCTTGCTAGTATATTACTGAAAAAGTTTTGCATTAGTATTTATTAGCAATATTGGCATATAGTTTCTTTCTTTGTTTTTCTCTTCCTTTTTTAAGTATCCCTAACATATTTGTATTATAAAAGGAATTTGGTTGGATGCCTTCTTCATCTATCTTTTTAAAATAGTTTGTATAGTATTTTCATTAATTATTTTTTAAATGTTTGGTAGAATTCATTTGGGAATCCATCCAGCCCTGGGGATATTTTCTAAGGGACATTATTGATGACTTATTTAATTTATTTTTTCTATAATGGGGCTGGTTAATTATTCTCTTTTCTCTTTTGTTGTTCTAAGCAATTTATATTTTTGTAAATATTCATAGTCTCACTTAGACTGCCAGATTTGGTGGCATATAATTGGGAAAAAGAGCTCCTAATAATTACTTTAACATCCTCTTCATTGATGATGCATTCACCCATTTCATTTTTGCTACTGGTAATTTGATTTTCTTCCTTCTTTTTAAAAATAAATTAACCAATGGTTTACCAAATTTATTTTTTTTATAAAAACAGACTTTAGTTTTCTGTATTAGTTCAAATGTTTTCTTTCTTTCAGTATGATTAATCTTATCTTTGATTTTCAGGAATTCCAATTTAGTGGTTAATTAAGGATTTTCGTTTATTCTTTTTTACTATGTCAGTTATGGCTCAATTCATTCATCTATTCTTTATTTCATTGATGCAAATGATTACATATATAAATTTTCCCTCAAGCACTCCTTTACATCCAATAAATTCTGGTATGTTGTCACATTATTGTAATTTTCCTTGATAAAATTAATTGCTTCTATTATTTGTTCTATGACTCACTTATTCTTTAGAATAAGATTATTGAGATTCCAATTAATTCTTAATTGTGCTTTTTGTTGGACCTTTGACATTTATATTGCATAATGATATTCAATATTTATGCTTTTATGCAATTGGTTACAAGATTTTTATGGTCTAAAACATGGGCAATTTTGTGCATGTGCCATGCATTGCTGGGAAAAAATACAGGTCTTTTTTTAGTAGTACCACTATTTTTTTTTCCAAATATCTATTATTTCTAACTTTTCTAAGATTATATTGGGGAAAGTTGAGGACCTCCACTAGTATATTTATACTATTTCCTCCTATAATTAATTGAATTTTTCCTTTAAAATTTTGTATGTTATACCTCTTGGTTCATATGAGCTTAATACTGATATTATTCATAAAATATAGTTACTTTCCTTATCACTTTTATTTAGATTCATTCATGTTAGCTTTGTCTAAGATCAAGATTGCTACTCATGCTTTTTTTTTTACTTCACCTGAAGCACAATAAATTTTACTTCAGCCCTTTAGCTACTGTACTTCAAATATATTTTTTACAAATAGCATGTTGTAGGATTCTGGCTTTTAATCCATTCTGTAAAACACTTCCATTATATGAGTTAATTCATGGCAATCCCATTTATAGTTATGATAATTTAACACGTATTTCCCTCAATCCTAAATTCCCTCTGTCTACTCCCCTCTCTTTCTTTCCACCTTATTCCTTCTCACAAGTGTTTTAATTTTTTTTTAACTTCTGGCTAGCATCTGCCCCAATCAGTTTTTCCTTCTATAGGTTCTTTCCCCCTTCTCTTTTCCTGTCCCCTTTTTAGCTATTTTTAGAATATAATTAGAATCTTTAAAGTTTAAATTCTTTTGAGAGTAATTTCAGGATAAGAAATTTGCCATCTCCCCAGAATCCAGACAACAAACTTGTTTGGAGAAGGAACCATGAAGATGCCTGAAGAACCTACACTGCATCATGGTGCAGTTGGTTGAACTATGTGGAGTTGAATGCATTTGTTTTGAATGTATACTCTTATGCCCAAGGGGACTGCCCCCAAATTTGCTTTTTGTCATTGTGCCTAGCAATGATAGGATGATTGTTTTTGTCCTCTTTTCTTTTTATTCCCAAAATTTCTGTAATTTATAAGGTAGTTATGCTTTACAGGAGGACCAGTCTTTCCTCTGGATTTAGGGGGGAATGTGATATTGGAAATTTGGAGGTCCTTGAACTAATTTTGAGATCCCTGGCCTAAACTTCCTGTGGACATTCAAACTACATTTCTCATGATTCCTCTTGTATAATCACATAGACAGGAAGTGTAATAACATAGAGAGAAGTATAAAAACTAAGTGCCTGGAAGGGTACACCCTCTTTTCCAGCTGAAGCAGCAGAGTGGTGGAAGTATGGCGGGCTTTTCAAACTACCTCCTAATATGGCATGTGGCTTCAATTTTCTAATGGCTGGTAAGAAATCCTTTAAAACCATGATATTTTAAAATCTATCTTTTTCTATCCATTTCATTTCTTACACCACCCATCCGATTGCTAGTAATAGTAATGTCAAATGCACAAGGAAACAAAGAATCTATTAATCTTTGTACATCAAAGAAGAAAAGACATCAGATGTTTTGCCTTCTAGAAAATAGAAAAAAAAGTTAGCAATAGAACATTGAATTTTACCCCCCATCCTAAACATCTATTAGCTAAGTGCCCATATTTGTCCACTTACATCTGTGAAAATTGTTAATGTACCTATTGAATACTGAGTGATGGTTATATAATGTAAAAAATGTATTCTTCCTCAATAATCTGATGTTTTCCCAAGGGACAATATAATATGCGTAAAGATAATGTCCATGGTTTCATCTTTCTATTTACATATATATATATATAGGCATATACACACATAAAGACACTTGCATAATCCGTGCACATATTCTAACTTCCCAAGAGCAGAAAGACTTTTCATGACGAACTACATTCCCAATTTCAATTGGTGCGAAAATAGAATGCTGTCCTTTTACAAGAACTTTTTTCAAAGAAATGGAAAAAATATTTTATATATGTATTTATATATATATACACATATACATACAATATACACATGTATATGCACACATATGCATGTACACATGCATAACACATACACACATACACATATTGCTGATAAGTAGAAGTAATTTAGTTTTCTATAACTCACACTTAGTCTTCAAGAACCAAAAACATTCATGGCCACTTGAGCCAAGTTCAGTGGAACAAGAAATAGGTGAAATTGTGGCATAACTAAGGTTTCTCTTCAACAGGTGCTTTTGCCTCATCTGTTTATAATTTCTAGTTGAATATTTTCATCTCCTTCCATAAACACACAATAACTCTTATGTTGCCTCCTTGAACACCCATAATTTTCTAAGATGGCAATTAAGCAGGGTCCAAAAACTTTTCTAACATATTAATATTTTCCTTCATTTTCTCACTCCCCAAAGAACTAAAAAAAATTACAACTGCAAATAA